>NC_064767.1:42621803-42848118 GCF_011397635.1 Epinephelus fuscoguttatus | reverse complement strand
GCGGAGCGGAGCTGGAGCAGAGCTGAGCAGGGAGCGGAAGAATTTTTTTGGCTTTTGTGCGAGGAGCGGCTATTTTTTTTAAAAGGTGAGCGGAGCCTTATCTCTCGCTCCAATTTCGCTCCGGTCGCTCATGCCCCACCCAGAATGCATCTTTGCACCTGCGCACAGCCACACTATTTTCTTTCAAACCTATGGAGTTTACTGTATACTTCAGAAAAGAAACTGAGAAGAGAAGCAGCGGTACCTTGGAGAACGGTCCTTAACTGCAGGGAGAGGCGAGAGGGCTTCCCCGGAGGTCGGCCACTTAACCCGGTCCATCTCCTCCATTTTTAGGGCCCGAGCGATGACAAAGTTGTCCATGTAAGACCCTATTGTAATTGCGCTCTTTAATATTATTCCGGCCCGAGTGACGACAAAGTCGTCCACGTAAGACCCTATTGTAATCGCGCTCTTGAATATTATTTGGGCCCGAGTGACGACGAAGTCATCCGTGAGGACCCTATTGTAATTACGCTGTATATTAGAGCCCAAGCAACGATGAAGTCGTCCGTGAGGACCCTATTGGAATTGTGTTGTTTATTATTATTAGGGCCCAAGCGACGACGAAGTCGTCCGTGAGGACCCTATTGTGATCGCGCTGTTTATTATTATTTTTTATTAGGGCCCGAGCGACGAAGAAGTTGTCCGCGAAGGACCCTATTGTAATCGCGCTGTTTATTATTAGGGCCCGAGCGATGACAAAGTCGTCCGCGTAGGACCCTGTTGTAATCACGCTGTTTATTATTATTATTATTATTATTATTATTATTATTTTTAGGGTCCAAGTGATGACGAAGTCATCCGTAGGACCCTATTGTCATCACGCTGTTTATTATTAGGGCCCGAGCGATGACAAAGTCGTCCGCGTAGGACCCTGTTGTAATCACGCTGCTTATTATTATCATTATTATTATTATTATTATTAGGGTCCAAGTGACGACGAAGTCATCCGTAGGACCCTATTGTAATCACGCTGTTTATTATTAGGGCCCGAGCAATGACAAAGTCGTCCGCGTAGGACCCTGTTGTAATCGCGCTGTTTATTATTATCATTATTATTATTTTTAGGGCCCGAGCTACGACAAAGTCGTCCGGGTAGGACCCTGTTGTAATCGCGCTGTTTATTATTATTAGGGCCCGAGCGACAACGAAGTCGTCCATGTGGACCCTATTGTAATCGCGCTGTTTATTATTATTAGGGTCTGAGCGACGACGAAGTCGTCTGTGAGGAACCTATTGTGATCGCGCTGTTTATTAGATCCCGAGCAACAACGAAGTCGTCCGTGAGGACCCTATTGTAATTGCGCTGTTTATTATTATTTTTTATTAGGGCCCGAGCGACGACGAAGTCGTCTGCGGAGGATCCTAGTGAAATCGCGCTGTTTTATTATTAGGGCCCGAGCACCAACCAAAGGCCGGGCAAAGGCCCTATTGAAACTGAAGGAATTATTATTAGGGCCCGAGTAACGACGAAGTCTTCCGCGTAGGACCCTATTGTAATCGCGCTGTTTATTATTATTATTATTATTAATATTATTATTATTATTATTAGGGTCCAAGCGATGACGAAGTCATCCGTAGGACCCTATTGTAATTGTGCTGTTTATTATTAGGGCCCGAGCGACCACAAAGTCGTCCGCGTAGGACCCTATTGTAATCGCGCTGTTTATTATTATCATTATTATTATTTTTAGGGCCCGAGCAATGACGAAGTCGTCCGTGAGGGGTCCATTTCACAAAGCAGGTTCAACAAACTCTAAGTCTAATTCTGAACTCTGAGTTGATCTACTCTGAGATAGGAAAAAAGTTTCCGGTTCCAGAACAGCTGATTTGAATCAGTTTAATCAACTCGGAGTAGTTTCATCTGGAGCCATCAACTATAAAAAGCCAGCATCAATGGAGCCCCGATTCGACGAGTCACCATGGCAACAGGGACGGGGAGGGCTGCGTTTTTCACCCCACTAGAATTAGAAATCTTAATGCACTCATACTGCGAGTTTGAACACGTTTTCAAAAAGAAGTGCAACACCGCTGCAGCTGCAAAAGAGAGGGAGACGGCATGGGAGAATGCATAAGTTTAAATGTAGTCCTTTGCAATCACAATAATATTACAGGGGAAAACTGCTTGATAATAATAATTTATTTCATTTAGGTGCAATCCTGCGGGGGAGAAGCGCACTTGGCAGCGGTTTAGGATGAAATATAAAAACATTGTTCAAACAGGTAAGATCTCGGCATAATCTCATGGGGGTACCTCATTTTGATCATGTTTTACATTGTAAAGTAAATATTAAGTGGCTGTTTGACTGTGCAGTTGTTTTACCCCCAACATAATGTTGTTTTCACACACATAAATGTCTTCTCATCCATATCATGTTCTGTTAAATAATTAAGCCTATTTAAACTAACACAGAGTTCTACTCAGCCAACAGAAAGAAGGCAGATGCCCATAAAACGAGCACACTTTTTTGACCCCCCTGCATACAGTTGCCTTACTCAAGTGCTCAGCGTCTCCAACATTGCACAAAAAACTTATATTTGCAAAGAAACACAGCGCAACACACAATATCTGCTGGGATGTGAGAGCATGACTACGATTGGTAATGTTGCAAATGTAAGGACGGATATGGTTGTGTATGTAGATGATGGACTGTGACGTGAAACAGTACCGCTCAAATAGATAATTGTGTGGAAATGCTAAAACATCTATGCAGTCTGATAACCATCTCCCGACGAATATTTAATTCTGCACCTTCATCCACGGGATCGTTATCAAAAGGACATGCCATGTTAGTGAAAAAAGTCGCCACCTACTGTGCCTAATGGACTTCTAATATGCTGACTCTGATTTTTTAATGATTTTTTTAAATGACAGACGGCAGAATGGCTACATCAAAACTCGCCTGCTGATTGAATGAATGAGGAAATCAAATGGAGTGTGTGGCTCTGAAAGAGGGCAGAGACAAAGAGAAACTCGAGGTTCATTGAGAAAAACCTGGTCCCAACCAGGTTAGGTTCATAGAGTCTGTTACTACGGTAACTGACCGAGAGCTAAAGCCTCTCTCTCTCTGAAACAGGCTAGAGTTACCCCTCTTTCTCTGGTTTGGGTTACCTCCCTTTTTGAAATGGAAAACTGCTTTGTGAAACGGACCCGAGGACCCGAGGACCCTATTGTAATCGCGCAGTTTATTTTTAGGGCCCTAGCAACTACGAAGTCGTCCGCGGAGGACCCTATTGAAATCGTGCTGTTTATTAGGGCCTGAGCGATGATGAAGTCGTCCGCAGAGGACCCTATTGAAATCGCGCTGTTTATTATTATTAGGGCCCGAGTGATGACAAAGTCATACGAGGACCCTATTGAAATCGTGCTTCTAACTTTCCACATTTGTCGGGCCACATCCGAAATTTGATATTTTTGGGCGTTTTTTGCAAATTTGCAATTGTAATTGCGCTGCAGTTTAGGATGAAATATAAAAACATTGTTCAAACAGGTAAGATCTCGGCATAATCTCATGGGGGTACCTCATTTTGATCATGTTTTACATTGTAAAGAAAATATTAAGTGGCTGTTTGACTGTGCAGTTATTTTTTTGCAAATTTGCAAAAACCCCTCCCCTTTGGGGTTAGTTTGTCGTAGGCAAATGAAATTTGGTATGCACAGAAAAAAGTCTCGTGACGTCATGTTAAAATCCCAACAGGAAGTCGGCCATTTTGTTTTGAATTTTTTCATTACGGCGATTTCCACAACTTAAATTTGAACGAGCTCCTCCTAGGGATTTCGTCTGATTGACTTCACATTGTCTACATATCATCCAGAGACCATGCTGATCAAAACTTGTGCTCTGCATGTCTGTAGGTCAAAGGGCGTGGCTGTGACAAATCTTGGCAATGTTTCAGTTTCTCGCCATCGAATTTCAAACGGCTCTCACGCCCACATACTTGATTGTAGCAGCTTCAAACTTGCTGGACATGATGATGGCTCCGCGCTGAATTTCCCAATATGTTAATATCCTACTTCACTCATAGCGCCCCCCGGTGGAAATAGGTAGTGACCAGTTTTTACTTTAACATTTACTCATGCCACAAACTTGACCCCATCAACTTCATTCCACTTCTAATGCATGCAGAACAAGTTGGTGAAGCTACCTTATGAATGCTGTGAAGCTACATCTAATGGCGTCCATGTGGCGGCGTGGCGACTAATGATCCCTTGCCACTAAATACGTTTTGCATTTTGATGGCTTCAACGACCTCATCTCCTCATGAAAATTGATACACAGGTCAAGAATGGCAAGCTCTTACATCTGATAGGGGGCATTGCCCATGGGGGGGGCAAAATGCCTCTATAGCGCCCCCTTGAAATTTTCAAAAACACCTCCCCATAGGGTTTTTTTGGAGTTGGAACATGAAAGTTGGTACACATGTGTATGTTGTCCAGACGTACATAAAAGTCTCTAGCAGCAATGGTCTACTCCAAACAGGAAGTCAGCCATTTTGATTTTGACCTATCATTTTGGCGTGATTTCCACATGTTGTATTTTAACGAACTAGTCCTAGGGATTTCATCCAATCAACTTCAGATTTTTTACAGATCATCCAGAGACCATGCTGATGAAAAGTTATTAACAGCTTTTCTCTATGTAAAGGGGCGTGGCTGCTATGCGCCTCTCCTCGCCACCAAATATGTTTGGCATTTTGATGACTTCAGCGACCTCATATCCTCATGAAAATTGCCACACAGGTCAAGAATTGCCAGCTCTTGTATCTGATAGGGGCGTCGCCCATGGGGGGGGGGACAAAATGCCTCCTTAGCGCCCCCTTAAAATTTTCAAAAACCCCTCCCCATAGGGTTTTTTTTGGAGTTGGAACATGAAAATTGGTACACATGTGTGTGTTGTTCAGACGCACATAAAAGTCTCTGGCACCAATGGTCTACTCCAAACAGGAGGTCGGCCATTTTGATTTTGACTTGTCATTTTGGCCTTGATTTGGCCCAGTTTTTTTACAGATCATCCAGAGACCATGCTGATGAAAAGTTATTAACAGCTTTTCTCTATGTCAAGTGGCGTGGCCGCTATGGCGCCTCCCTCACCACCAAATACATTTGCCTTTTTGATGGCTTCAGCGACCTCATCTCCTCATGAAAATTGACGCACAGGTCAAGAATGGCAAGCTCTTGCATTTGATAGGGGCGTCGCCCATGGGGGAGACAAAATGCCTCTATAGCGCCCCCTTGAATTTATCAAAAAACCCCACCCCATAGGGTTTTTTTTGGAGTTGGAACATGAAAATTGGTACGCATGTGTATGTTGTCCAGACACACATAAAAGTCTCTGGCACCAATGGTCTACTCCAAACAGGAGGTCGGCCATTTTGATTTTGACTTGTCATTTTGGCCTTGATTTCCACATGTTGTATTTTAACGAACTAGTCCTCGGGATTTCATCCAGTCAACTTCAATTTTTTTACAGATCATCCAGAGACCATGCTGATTAAAAGTTGTGCTCTGCATGTCTGTAGGTCAAAGGGTGTGGCTGCTATGGCGCTGCCATTTTCGATCCATCGCCATGCATATTCAAGCAGCTCTCTCTACCACATAATTCATCCAAACTGCTTCAAAATTTCTGTACATGATAAGAGACCCGCCCTCAACGCCTCCATATACTCGTAGGCAATCTTTCTTATGGCGCCTCCTTGTGGAAACAGGAAATGTCATCTTTTACACTGACAAACACTAACCTCAAGCTCCTGACCTGATCAACTACATTTTGTGGCAACATGATGATCAAGTTGATGAATCTCCACAGTGACGCACGTGTCCTGTCATGTTGCAGGCTGCCGCGGCAGTGGTGGCGACTTTTCATCCTTTACCATGGAACATCAACTTGGTATAAATCCTTCACGCATTGTCCGATTTGCTCGAAATGTCACATGTGTGATGAGGGTCCACCCCACCCCTTTTTCAAACTCCTCCTAGGCAATTTCACCGATTTGCACGAAACTTTGCACACAGCATCTGTGGACTTGCCTGACAGAAAGTTATTAAAAGAATTTTTATATTCCAACGAATAGTGAAGTTATTATTTCACAACATCCTGCAGATTTGGTACAAAACAGGAAGTGTTGCATATCTCCACATTGGTGTGTCCGAATGACATGAAACTCAGTTTGCTACTTCCCCATGAGCCCCTGAGGCTCTGTGCAAAATTTGAGGCGATGACCACCAGGTGGCGCTCTTTAAATTGAAGTATTTTATATCTCCATATCAGTTGCTCGGATTAACATGAAACTTAGAACAATTATTGTCAATGCCCTCCTGAGGATAACTGACAAAGGAGTTACCAATCTGCCACTAGGTGGCACTGTGGTGGCAGTTTAATTTAATATTTGGCACTGTGCCAACACCATAACACTTATGGAAATGAAATTGATAGAGGTTGTATAGACTGGCCCCTGTAACTCACACACCAAAAAATGATCAGCAGATGGCACTAGTTTCAATGCAAAAGTGTTTTTGGCCCACAACTCCCACATAACACATTTTGAAACCTTATATCTCAGTGTTCCCTGAATTCAGCTGAATTGTGTGATGTAAGGCACGCCCACTTTTGCATTAAATTTCCATTCATAAAATCGCGAACAATGAAAAACCTACTATTTCGAACTTTCAAACTTTGCATGAAGCATCTGTGGACCGTCCTGACAAAAAGTTATTAAAAGAATTTTGGTCGTCCAAAAAACGCCCAAAATATAAAACAACACATTGTTTGCACATTGTTTACAAAACAGACAGTCTTTCATATCTTGACCAAATACAGTCGGATTACCCCAGCACCTTTGCTAAATGTGTTCCATGGCCCGATGAGGGTTTGTGCAAAATTCAGTGCAAATTGGCCAATAGGTGGTGCTCTGGTGGCAGTCTAATTAGTGTGAGTGGAAGTAAATTGGAAAATCTTCAAATCCTCTTCAAAACTCATCGATTTTCAAACTCTTCTTGTCCCTCATACTTTGAGCTAGAGATACCATGTCAACTTTTAAAGAGTCAGAAGACTTTGAACTATTGGGCATGTATTCAGCTTTTAAAAATCTTTTATGGTTTTGAAATCATCAGTTTTACTTTTAAGGATTTTTAGCTTGTCTTCTGGTTTTATAATGGGTGTGTATTGCGTGAGCTACAGTACGTGACATCATTGTTAGAGTGGAGAGCAGCTAGAAAAACTGGAGAGAAAATTCTCTTCAGCTTGATTTGGATCCTACATCTTTTACTTCACATAGACAATATATATATAGGAATGTAGGAAATCCTGTTGGCTTTCAGCTGATGGTCTTATTTCAGATGTAGGACTTACAGTTATGGCTGTAGAAGCCCTAGAGTGACAAGCAGTCCAGCAACTCCCCCATAAGTGGCAATGTTAATTTTGAACCTAAATTTCTGGAGGAGAGCAGACGGTACCTGTTTTGTCTCTCACTCTGGTACCCTCATGCCTGACTACGTTGTGACCAAAAGTTATCACAGGATTTGCCCAATGTTGAATGGTGCGCCCGCTGCAGAGCGTTGAATCTTGAGGTCTCGTCATGAAAAACGAAACTGCTGTAGCTTTGGCATAAATGGTCCTGTCTCCACCAAACTTCACATGATTCATATTAGTCCCGCCCTGAACACATTTTCATTACCATATTGCCTGATACTCAAAGACCCACCTAGTGGCGACAGGAAGTAGGTCTCATAAAACACTTATCTTTCGATTTATCTGAAAGTTACATGCTGTGGTGTATATTTGATGTAGAAAAACATGATGTATAATTAGTGCGCTCCCTAACTCCCTCTAGTGGAAAGAGGAAGTGATACAAAATGTGAAATATGTCATTCCAGCACTGTATCATGGATATGCAGAGTCACTCCTGCATGCGATGTCAAACTTTGACAGGAATGAACTGACGCGTCAGAAGGCGTCCTGCCAGCCCCCCCGAGTTGCGTGAAGGTGCGAGGGCACATTCATTGCTGTTTGCAGCTTTAATTATTATTATAATTCTTCCGAGAATATAATCTCCAATTTGACCCCTTTCCCAAATCCAAAAACTCACCAAAATTTGGCACACGCATTTGGACTGGCAAAAAATTTGATGTTTTGGCAGTGTTGTATGTGGATGGGGCCAAAAGGCGACATAGCGCCCCCCAGAAAATTTCGTGCCTCGAGCCCCACCTGTGAGTTTCACCTACACACATGAAAATGAAAGGGCTCATAGAACATGCCAACACGCACAAAAAATCCTCTTGGACCCATGCCGTAAACCCAACAGAAAGTCAGCCATTTTGAGTTGGATTTTTTACATGTTTGAACGAACTCCTCCTCGGGATTTTGTCCGATCGACTTCAAATTTGGTACAGATCATCCTGAGTACATGCTGATCAAAAATTATTAAAAGCTTTTCTCTATGTCAAGGGGCGTGGCCGCTAGGGCGTGACAAACTTTGGTGACTTTTCGTTTTCTCACCATCGAATTTCGAACAGACCTCATGCCCACATACTTGATCTCAGCAGCTTCAAACTTGCCGGTTTGAACTTTGAACTTGCAGGTCAAGAATGGCAAGCTATTGTATCCGATGGGGGCTCCTCCCATGGGGTGGGACAAAATGCATCTATAGCGCCCCCTTGAAATTTTCAAAAAAAAAAACCCATAGGGGTTTTTTTGGAGTACGAAAATGAAAATTGGTGCATATGTGTATGTTAGCCAGACGCACATAAAAGTCTCCGCCACCAATGGTCTACTCCAAACAGGAAGTCAGCCATTTTGATTTAAACTTTTCATTTTGGCGTGATTTCCACATGTTGTATTTTAAAGATCTCGTCCTAGGGATGTCATCCAATCGGCTTCAGTTTTTTTACAGATCATCCAGAGACCATGCTGATCAAAAGTTATTAAAAGCTTTTCTCTATGTCAAGTGGCGTGGCCGCTATGGCGCCTCCCTCACCACCAAATACATTTGCCTTTTTGATGGCTTCAGCGACCTCATCTCCTCATGAAAATTGACGCACAGGTCAAGAATGGCAAGCTCTTGCATTTGATAGGGGCGTCGCCCATGGGGGAGACAAAATGCCTCTATAGCGCCCCCTTGAATTTATCAAAAAACCCCACCCCATAGGGTTTTTTTTGGAGTTGGAACATGAAAATTGGTACGCATGTGTATGTTGTCCAGACACACATAAAAGTCTCTGGCACCAATGGTCTACTCCAAACAGGAAGTCGGCCATTTTGATTTTGACTTGTCATTTTGGCGTGATTTCCACATATTGTATTTTAACGAACTGGTTTTAAGGATTTCATCCAATCGACTTCAGTTTTTTTACAGATCATCCAGAGACCATGCTGATCAAAAGTTGTGCTCTGCATGTCTGTAGCTCAAAGGGCGTGGCTCCTGTGGTGCTGCCATTTTTGATCCATCACCATGCATATTCAAGCAGCTCAACTTGGTATAAATCCTTCATGCATTGTCTGATTTGCTTGAAATTTCATATGTGTGATAAGGGTCCAACCCTGTACGCACTTGCCACATCTGGTTACACTCGTAGCGCAGCCTGGTGGATGAACAAAACATTGCGTTTTTTCGCTCCTGTTATGGCCTTGAGCCGTTGGCATTGTTTCTCCACTCTGCGTGTGTGTTCTATCCTGCTGTGTTGCAGCGGTGCATCTCCAGTGGGCGTGTCCTTCCAGCACCTGGGTGGATTCCCCGGCAGCTGATTGGTGCGGCGGGTTGGTGTGGGGCTCCACCAATCAGACAGCGACAGCGCGGGGAAAGGATATAAAAGGCTGGTGTGCCCTGCAGCGGGTGGCAGACATCTCAGGAGCTCGATTTGTGTGTTTCAGTCTTTCTGTATAGTGTGAGCGCTAGCTCTTGAGTTGTGTGTTACCCAGATTTGGGCCAGGGGTAAGTTTCACTACTGATTTTGGTCACCTGCACTCACTGTTAGGTTAGGATATTTGTCACATGGTTTAGCAACACTAGGTTTAGGGGTACTGGTCATTTGTATTTTTGTTTTCAATATGCACTGGAGCAGTTAGTTAGGTTTTGTTTTAGAATTACTTGACTTGTTGTCGTTCATGGTCCACGTTAGACTTTAAACAGAAAGCTCCATTTTATTTTAAAGAGTCCTCCTTTTGTTATATTTATTTATTCATTTGACAGCACCTGGCGGCCCTTTTCTGTTGGTTTTGTTATTAATTTCCATTAGTCTTTATAAATAAATACACTTTAATTTGCAATCCTTCCATCGGGTTGTGTGTGTGTCACTTCCCTTTTCCCTTAACAAACTGGGTTTGTAACATACGTGGGGGTTCGTCCGGTATATTTAACCGTTTAAGGGGTCCTGGGATTGTGTATTTATTTATTTATTTTTTTTTTACATTGTGGTTATCATCATTCGTGGGTATGGCGACGGGATTTGATCTAAAATATTTTCTGGCAAATCCGTCTCATGAGAGCTTCATTCGTTGTAGAAAGGATGTGCTGGTTCAAATTGCTGCCCATTTTGGCCTAAAACATTCAAAACAGATCCTTAAAAGATATCTTAGAGTGCTGGTACTCGGTGAGCTGGTGGAACAGAAGCTTGTCATGCTGCCGGTGCAATCAGAGCCGTCTGAGCTGTTGGGCACCCTTGGTGTAGAGGGCAGCCGTGAGCAGGAGGGGGCTCCACCTGCCCGAGAGAGAGAGAGAATGGTGTACTGGCAGAGCAGTCACCAAAAATCCCATTCACTCTGCCTAAGTACGATCCTCTCCTCTCCTCGTCGAGCATAGACTCACTGCATGAGGCCAGACTGAAGGTCTGCCTCGCCCGTCTCAAGATTGAGGCGGCAGAAAAAGCTCAGACCCGAGAGGCTCAGCTCACGCTTGAAATAAAGCGGCTTGAAATAGAGGCGGAGAAGGCTGTGCGCATGAGCGCTTTGTAGATGCAGTTCCTTCCACCTCCTTACCATCTGTACCCTCTCCAACTACGTTTGATATTAGTAAACACATTGCACTTGTTCCGTGGTTTATCTGAACAAAATGAACAAAAGGTTTCCTGTCTTTCCTGTGCTGCCGTGCTAGCTGATGAGTAAGTGCTCACACACAAAACTGCATTTGGCCCTCAATCTGTTAGCGTCTCTTGAAAGGAAGAGTCCTGTCCCTGTTCAGTCCAGTAGGCCTAACACTTCCCAAAAGGAAGAAAGAGAATGTTTCTATTGTCACAATCCTGGTCATGTCATCGCTAACTGTCTCACACTTAAACATAAAGAACAAGTGAAAGCCAAACAGCCTACTCCTCCTAAAGGGATAGGATTAATAAAAGCAGAACAAAACTCACCTCAAACTTTCAGTCACAGCAACACCCTCGTCGAGTGTTTTAAATTCTTCACTTTCGATTATTTGGTGTCCCTGGCCTGTGACAGTCCTGCTGACAAGCGTCCGGTAGGTATACTGCGAGACACAGCATGTTCACAGTCTGTAATTCTCTCCTCTGTCCTGCCGTTTTCTAACCAGTCTGCATGTGGTTATGGTTCTGTGTTGCATGGTGTGGAAATGAGGTACCTGCTCCGACCTGTCCACCGTGTTTATGTCCAGTCTGAACTAATCACTGGTTATTTCCCCGTGTCTGTCTGTCCGGAGTTACCTATTGGAGGTATTGGTTTCCTGATGGGTAATGACATAGCGGGAGGAAAAGTGACTCCTTCGCTGGAGGTGTTAAACTCCCCCCAGCGCACCGAGCCTGGTCAGGTAAATCACAAAAGCACAGGTCAGTATCCTGCTTGTGTGATAACTCGCGCACAAGCACTAAAAAAAGCACAAAAGAATGCGCTTGAAAATGATGTGTCTTTGTCTGATACTGTGCTCATGTCAGTCTTTTCAGATCAAGCTGGGAAGGATGCTGCGGCTGTCACCTGTAGTGACAGTGCCACTGAGCCTGTGCACAACGGTCCTGACGCACCTGTCGGTGACCGCCCGTCTCTCCTATTGAGTCGGGCTCGGCTATGTGATGCGCAGAGGGCTGATCCAACGTTGACAGAATGTTTTTCCAAGGTGGTGACTTCTGGTGTTATTTTGGTGTCTGCTGGAAGGGGGCTTACTACTTCTCCATGCGTCTCACTTTTGGCTGCAAGAGCAGTCCCAAAATCTTTGACTCTTTATCTGAGGCTCTATGCTGGATCCTCTCCAACAATTACAGGCTCCCCTACGTCCTTCATCTTCTTGACGATTTTCTTGTCGTAACTCCCCCATCCTCACCTCCTCGCCACGGTCTCACTACACTTACGTCTGCATTTTCCAACCTCGGTGTCCCTCTGTCGGAAGAAAAAACTTCAGGACCTGGCACATCCATCGAGTTTCTGGGCATCACTCTGGACTCAATGTCATTCCAGGCTTCACTGCCCTTGGAGAAAGTGCAGCGCATCTCGTTGCTCTTGTCTAATTATCTTCTGACAGACAGGTGCTCCAAACGCCAGCTGCTCGCTCTCCTCGGGCACCTCAATTACGCCATCCGCATAATTCCACAGGCAAAATCTTTTCTTTCTCAACTGCTGACCAAAGCTGCATCCATTCCCTCTCTCCACGACCACGTGGTTCTGGACGACACTTGTAAAGCAAAAATGCGCATGTGGCAGCAATTTCTGTCATCCTGGAACGGCATCTCATTCTTCTATGATGACTTCATCACCCATCCCGAGGACATTCAACTCTACACGGACGCGGCTCCCTCTGTAGGTTTTGGCGGGTATTGGGGGGGAGGTGGTTTGCTGCCGCTTGGCCCTCCGAGTTCGAGTCCCTCGACACAGAGTCACGCTCTCCCTCATCTGCTCTGTATGAGCTGTACCCCATGATCATCGCCACTCTAATCTGGGGGCACGAATGGTAAAAAAAAATGCATCAATATTCACTCTGACAACACAGCAGTAGTAGATATAATCAATAAAGGCCGTTCCCGTTCCCCAGCCATCATGCCATTCACCCGCAGACTCACTCTCATCTCCGCTCAGCATCAATTCATCCTCCGCTCGTCTCACATTCCCGGTCACCACAATGCCATCGCTGACTCACTCTCCCACTTCTCTTTCCAGAAATTCAGATTCTTGGCTCCAGACTCGGCTGTCCATCCCACACCAATCCCATCGTTTTCAGCGACCATATTCAGCTAAATCCTCATCTGGCAAATCTCACTCACATTTCCCAAGAAACCATCCTTAACAGTTTAGCACCAAGCACGCTATCTGCCTACCTCACCGGCTGGAATTCTTTCAAGAATTACCACGCCACTTATCATCTACCGTTTCCCTCTCTGGACGCCATGTCCATGTGCAACTTCATCACACACTGTCATACCGTAACAAAGATCCAGGCCTCCAGCATACAAACATATCTAGCTGGTATCAATTTATTCCATAAATTATCCACCGGCCTCCCTTGTCAATCAATCTCGCACGCTCACGTCACCATGTTAATCAAAGGCTTACGAAAGCACGAACCAGCGCTTACAGCCAGACGCCTCCCTCTCACCTCCGATCTGCTCTGCCGCTGTATACACACTCTGCGCTCCAGTTACATCTCCCCCACAGTCGACTTAACACTGGAATCAATGTTTCTACTTGCTTTCTTCGGATTCCTGAGGTGCTCTGAATTCGCTCCAACATGCATCTGTCTACGATCCTTCCCGTCATCCCAGTCTATCCAACATCACCACCCACACTTCAGACTCGCTCATATTCAAAAACTGATCAGTTAGGGTAACCTTTCCCATCTACATCTTCCGCCTCAACTCCTTTCTCAGCCCGTACGAGCCACTGACCAGATACATCCACACCCGGTATTCCGACCGTGCTTCACCACAAGATCCCCTCTTCCTCACCGAAACAGGGAGGATGGCCACCCGTTTCTGGTTCCAGAAACACTTCCATTACATCCTCTGTCTCTCCGGAATTTCATCTGATCATTACTCTTGCCATTCGTTCCGCATCGGCGCCGCCTCCTCAGCCGCCAGATCAGGTATTTCAGACCAAGTCATTCAGGTCCTCGGGCGCTGGTCTTCACAAGCATATCAAACCTACATCCACAATAACCTCAACGATCTCCGTCTAGCGCACGACAGACTAAGCCTCACTTAATCAGACTCTTTTGGTGGCTTCCTAACAGCACAGGCTCATCAGAACTTGAGACGGAACCCCCACCCTGAGTCTTTCCGCCCACATCTACACCTCACCCAGTCCGACCCTCCGATGACGTCATCTCCATCCCGTTCATTCACCTGCACTCTGCAATCTGCACTCCCCCATTCATCACCACCCCATTCATAACCATTTTCTGACAATCACATCCTTATTAAATCTTTAAAGTGCATATCGTTGTGGTGTGGTCCTTGCTAGTGAACCTGTAGTCGTTTATACGGACCACAACCACAAAGTCTCTGGCACCAATGGTCTACTCCAAACAGGAAGTCAGCCATTTTGATTTTGACTTGTCATTTTGGCGTGATTTCCACATATTGTATTTTAACGCATTGGTGCTAGGGATTTCATCTAATCGACTTGAGTTTTTTTACAGATCATCCAGAGACCATGCTGATCAAAAGTTGTGCTCTGTATGTCTGTAGGTCAAAGGGCATGGCTGCTATGGTGCTGCCATTTTTGATCCATCGCCATGCATATTCAAGCAGCTCGACTTGGTATAAATCCTTCATGCATTGTCCGATTTGCTTGAAATTTCATATGTGTGATGAGGGTCCAACCCTGAACGCACCTGCCACATCTGGTTACGCTCGTAGCGCAGCCTGGTGGCCTTGAGCCGTTGGCATTGTTTCTCCACTCTGCGTGTGTGTTCTATCCTGCTGTGTTGCAGTGCTGTATCTCCAGCGGCCGTGTCCTTCCAGCACCTGGGTGGATTCCCCAGCAGTTGATTGGTGCGGCGGGTTGGTGCGGGGCTCCGCCAATCAGAGAGCGACAGCGCGGGGAAAGGATATAAAAGGCTGGTGTGCCCTGCAGCCGGTGGCAGACATCTTAGGAGCTCGATTTGTGTGTTTCAGTCTTTCTGTATAGTGTGAGCGGTAGCTCTTGAGTTGTGTGTTGTGAGCACTAGCTCTTGAGTTGTGTGTTACCCAGATGGTTTAGCAACACTAGGTTTAGGGGTGCTGGTCATTTGTATTTTTGTTTTCAACATGCACTGGAGCAGTTAGTTAGGTTTTCTTTTAGAATTACTTGATTTGTTGTCGTTCACGGTTCACGTTAGACTTTAGACAGACAGCTCCATTTTATTTTAAGGAATCCTCTTCTTGTTATATTTATTTATTGATTCGACGAAACCTGGTGGCCCTTTTCTGTTGGTTTTGTTATTAATTTCCATTTGTCTTTATAAATAAATACACTTTAATTTGCAATCCTTCCATCGGGTTGTGTGTGTGTTACTGCCCTTTTCCCTTAACGAACTGGGTTTGTAACAGCTCCTGCCAGGTTTTTTCTCCCTTGTCGCTTCGTGCCACAGCGCCTCAGGTCCCCGCGGTTGCATGGGGGAGCGAGGGCCCGATCAGTGCTGCTTGCAGCTTTAATTAGGGCCCCAGCACCGACCGAAGGCCGGCGAAGGCCCTATTGAAACTGTTCCATTTATTATTATTATTATTTATTTATTTATTTTTAATTCCGCCAAATGAATTGGACTATTCAGGGCTTAAACGTGCATGAAAACTCATGAAACTTTGCACACTTCTCATAACTGAGTGAAAATTTGATATTTCAAGGGTCGCATGCTCGGGTTCCAAAAAATGGCTCAGTAGCTCAACCTACAAAAGTTTGAGGAAACAGCCCCTGAAGCCAGTTTAACCTACGTGTATGAAACTTGGTAGGCTTATGTAACACTCCAGGACCTACAAAAAAGCCTCTTGGAGGCATGCTGTAAACCCAACAGGAAGTCGGCCATTTTGAATTTACTGTGCAATTTTGATGCATTTTCAGGGGTCATAAATGAACAAACTAGTCCTAGAGATTTCATCCGATCGACTTCAAACCTTGGTCTGTCCCATCCCAAGACCTTGAAGATGAAAATCAACAGCTTGAATTTTTCTCAATGCGTGTGACCGTGAGATGGTGTCAAAGTTAGGGGTCTCACCACTAAACAGGAAGTAGTTTATAACTCCAGCATACATGGTCCAATCTTGCCCAAACACAGGATTGATGCCAGTCCCGCCCTGAACATATCTACATGTCAATAATTAGAGATAAATATAGCGCCCCCCAACTGGCAACAGGAAATGTCATGTTTTAGACTTTAATGTACATCTTCTCCAGAATTGACCAGATCCATCTCAAACTTGGTCAAAAAAGTCATAAGACGTTGATGACACTTGGCGGTGGCCACGGCCTGGCGGTGAACTTTGAGGTTTCGCCGTGATGATAAACGTTGCTGTAACTTGACTCCACATGGGAATATCTTGCCAAAATCTCACACATATGATGATAGTCCAGCCCTGAACACATCTACAGAGGAATTTTGAATCACCGCCATAGCGCCACCTACTGGCAACAGAAAGTTACTTTATACATTCTTTGATGTCCCGCTTCTAGCAGGTTAATCAGACCCACCTCAAACTTGCTGGTCTAAGTCCTTAGACCTTGATGATGCTTAAAAATGAAGCTTTTGAGTTTTCATCAAACGCTGTCACCGTGGCAACGCCTTGTTCGCCATCAAACACATTGTTGTTTTGAAGGGACAAGGGATGCTTTAAAAACTCACCAAACGTGGCATACACATCACAGGTCGCAAGTCCTATTGTCTGATGTGATTTTTGTGCTTTGATTCACCAAGATGGCTCAACAGCGCCCCCTAGAATATTTCAATTAAGCAGCCCCCAAAGCTGGTTTGACCTGCATGTATGAAACTTGGAAGGCACCTGTAACACTCTATTACGTACAAAAAAGTCTCTTGGAGCCATGCTCCAAACCCAACAGGAAGTCCGACATTTTGAATTTACTTGTGCCACTTTTGTGCATTTTTCCCCATTTCCAGGGCTTGTAAATTAACGAACTTGTCCTACAGATTTAATCAGATTGGCTCCAAACTTGGTGTATGTAAGTCTGACTACATTGTGACCAAAAGTTATCACAGGATTTGCCCAATGTTGAATGGCGCCCTCGCAGCCGAGCGTTGAATCTTGAGGTCTCGTCATGAAAAACGAAATTGCTGTAGCTTTGGCATAAATGGTCCAATCTCCACCAAACTTCACATGATTCATATTAGTCCCACCCTGAACACATTTTCATTACTATATTGCCTGATACTCATAGACCCACCTTGTGGCGACAGGAAGTAAGGTCTCATAAAACACTTATCTTTCGATTTATCTGAAAGTTAAATGCTGTGGTGTATATTTGATGTACAAAAACATGATGTATAATTAGTGCGCTCTCCAACTCCCTCTAGTGGAAAGAGGAAGTGATACAAAATGTAAAATATGTCATACCAGCACTGTATCAAGGATATGCAGAGTCATTCCTGCATGCCATATCATATTATTATTATTATTATTATTATTATTATTCTTACAAACAATTATTCCCCAATTTCGCCCCTTTCCCAAAATCGAAAACGCACCAAATTTGGCACACACGTTTGGTCTGGCAAAAGATTTGATATTTCGGCAGTGTTGTATGTGGACAGGGCCAAATAGCGACATAGCGCCCCCTAGAAAATTTTGTGCCTCGAGCCCTGCCTGTGAATTTCACCTACATTTGCATTATAGTACAGTAGGCCTATCTAATTAGTTCTATGAGTGAGTGGGTCTCATTGTACTTGGTGTATTGTTATTGTATGAATTTAGAACCATGGACAGTAGCCTTGTAGGTGCACTTGCACGAGCACCTACAAGGCTACTGTCCATGGTTCTGAATTGAAGCAGGAGGGAAAAAAAGAAAAAAACTGTGAACGGCAGGGAGATCGATTTTTCATTTCATCCTGGTGTATAATAGTTGGTTAGATAATAGCCTTCACTAACGTCAGGCTTGCTCGCTGCCAATGACACTAGCTTTAAATCAAACTATAAATGAAAAAATTTGGTGTTGTGATCACATTTGGCACTATTGTCACATGGTGCCCTGTGGTCTAGAAACACTTTTTAACACACATGAAAAGAAAAACTTTTTACTAATGCAGTTAACACAGACTCTGTTGTTGTTCTGTTAATTGCTGTATTATTTCACTTCTGTCTCAAAAAAAAGAAAGAAATAGTATGGCAAAATGCTATGAAAATTCACTCTCTTGATGTGAGGATATCCTGAGCAGATTTAGAATGTGTGCAAGTGCTGCTCTGGTCTGGCAGATACCTCTATTTGCAGGATGTGATACTGAAAGGAGCAAAGGTCCAGCTCACAGAGAAGCTAAATGACCTGACCAGAACTGCATATGAGAGCCTATAATTTGACGAGGATGTCAGCAATACTTTAATATGCAAAAAGAAAACAACATGAAGGGTGGAGCGAGCAACTAATTATAGAAGAGTGAGAAAACCACACAACCACAAGAGGCCTGGGGTAAAGACTCAGACCACTTAGGCCCAGTATGTTACATGGATCAGCCTCACTGTGTTTTTGGAGACAGTTCAGTGTTTTTGTCTCTGTTTTTCAACTTTAGAGATTGAGCAAGCAAGCAACAAACACAATCACAGCAGTAATCACAAACATGGTGATAGGGCTCCAATCCAACAATTAAGCCATGAAGGGAAGATTATTTATAAATGTCATACTCATCAAAATTAATTTTTGAGTTAAATCTTCAGTCTTCAGTCCAATAATAAAGCAATAAACTTGGGTAGAAATATAGCCTGGCTGTGTCCAAATTTCAACACAATATACCAACACCTCTAAAGCTCACTAGTTAACACATTGTATCTTGTTTGTCTAATCTGTACACAGACATATGACGGGTTTATGTGCTGGTCTACTTCTTGGTCCAGAAAAAGCGACTCTCTGTCTTGGGTGAGCAACCAAAATACTTAGATAACATCAAGACAGATCTCTGGTAAGATGAATAAAAAAGTACAAATGTTATTTATAGGTCTTTGACAGGAAACAACTCTGGTCTCCCGCATGAAAGTCTGACTACAAGTCTATCCACCACCCTAACCTTCACACCAACTGTTTGTAATGTTAGAGGAAGTGACATGCAGGACCTACTTAATTATAAACAACAATGTATCCATCTGCGCGGTACTTCTGCACTGGAAAAAAGGCCACTCCAAAAATAAGTTAAAAAAAGTGAAAACAAGATTTTTTGGCTTGAAATAAGCCAAAAAAATCTGCCAGTGGAACAAGTGAAAATTCGCTTGATAAGATTTCTTGAAATAAGACATTATATTTAAGCCTTACAAAAGAAGAGAGATCTTAAAATTAGCTGAGAAAACTCATTCTTAGCTATGTTGTACTAGTAATGTGAAGTTTTATGTCTTGTAATAAGCTTGTGATACTCAAAAATAGTATTTTTCTCCTCAAAAGTCTCATCTTTCATCCTCTGTTTCAAGTGTATTTAACTCACTTTTAGTTCTACAATTGCAACACTGTTCTAGATTTAAGTCCACCACCAACTTGAAATAAGATTAGAAACTAGAATTTTGAGACAAAATGTCTTGAAGTTAGCATTCCTGACTAGTATTAGGCAGTGCTCTTTTGCCATAATAAGCTGTAATTCTCCATCCCGTCATCATCTCAAGTGTATTTACCTTATTGTAAGCTCTACAACAGTAATACCATTCTAGATTCAAGACATTCACCTACTTCTTATGAGACAGAAAAACTTAAAACTTGTCTTGCATTTAAGCAACATTTATTTAGACAGCTAAAAATAGTCCCATGCAGAGAGGACTGAATATAAAGGAGACAGTTTCTTTTTTCCCAACATTTGAGCTCACAGTATGTATGAAACTGCAATATGAAAACACAGCAGAACATGCCAAATGTGTGAGTGAAGGTCAGATCCAAACATCTGACCAGTGTGCCTCTCAATACACATGCAAAATCTGTGCTTTGCACAAGCACACTCAATGCATAGTCAGATACACTACTAGGCACACTAAAACTGCTCAATCTGTAACATTCATTCTCAATACAAAATGCTTAATATTTTAACATTCAAATTAAAGGTTCTGGGCTTACATGAACAACTAGTCCCTCAATACACCAGTAACCATTACATTACATTGAACATATTCATTAAGGATGCACAATGCTGGACTTTTTGTCAATATCCAATATGGTGATACTGATATGCCTAAACTAGTGACTGCTTCTGCTGAACAGATGGTTGTTGAAACTCAATATTAACTGAAAACTTAAAATTAACTTAAAACTAGGCAGAACCTGCACTGAATTGTGCAAACACACACAAAATATAAGCAGTCTCAATCATTAGCAATGAACATGGACTGTAGTAGCCTTGGAGGGAGAGAGGAAGTGCTATCCTACATCATATCTGACCACTGGTTTTATTAGCCAATAAAAGTTTTCCACTCAGCCATGCTCTTCTTGTAAGATGATGTGAGATCTCTCTCATGGATTTTGTCTAAGAGGACCTCCGTCTGTATGACTGAAAGAAGAGTGGCTACACAATTGGGATAAGGTTAAGGTGTAGGGTATAGTAGTAGGCCATAAGGTATAAAGCACTCTCGGTAAGCTGGTCTTTTGGAAAGGTGGTTATTGGCACATCTCCTATCGCTAGGAGGCAGTTGGAAAGGACTAACAATCAGGACTGGACAGAAGAGAGGGCGTTTCTTCAAGTAGGCATTCGGGTCTTCTTTTTCCTGTAACACATAACAGACATCCTTCTGTCAGAATAATGCATTTTGGTAAATTGTAACCTATGCCAGTGGGTAGAGGATTGTTTACAAACACATAACTTAACAAAGCAAAATTCTGACAAGTTACAGTACTGAGAAAGCTACATCTGAAAGTGCTGCTTTTAACTATCCCCAAAACATTTACTGTGTACATATGTCTAGCCTTCCAAAAAAACCTAAAAACCAAGGCTAGATTAGTCTTGCTTGATTTTCATTAGGGTGATAAAACCTGCTACCAAGTAATGCATCCATTTTGTACATACTGTGACATTGAGAGGCACAGACATCTTAGAACATACAGTATGTGAACAGGAAATACATTGGGAGTAGTCAGAGGCAGCACCTTTAGTTACATTTTTTTCTAATAATGCAGTCTAAATGATCCTGCAACATTTAAACAGCTCACCTCCAGGACATGCACCACAGCCTCACTCGCATCTCGTACCCTCTTTGGAGGAGCAGATGAAGAGGGGAACAGTGAAGGCAGCACACGTAGGATCTCAAGAGCCTGTTCGGCTGTACAGAAAAGATTCATTATATAAACACTTGGATAAAGTGCACAAGGTCAAATATGATCAAAAAGGTATACAACAGATACAATACTTAAAACATTCAGCAAATATTGGGACAACCATTATCAGGGTGGGAATTTCGTCATTCAAATTTAGTTTCTCTTCTGTGTCGTTGTCATTTGTACTTTCATGTAGCTGCCTTATTTTAGTGTTTAATGTCCACCCTAATCACTAATCACACCAAAACATCATTGCTTACCTTTGACCATTCTTATTGGGGGCTTCAGCGCATTTTTCCATACACCAAAAAACTGCACCTTCTGGCAAAAGTCATGCCATCTTCCTTTCAGTTCATCGATGAAGTTGGTTATCCTTAACCAAAATGCGCTGAAGCTCCTCCATCAACTATGAAATATCAAATATACCAATACAGACATTTGAATGAATCACTTAGGAGGAAATCGGTATATTAAACATTGTGTGTGTTACCATGGTTTTAATCATGCACAGTCAATAATGACTTACATGTCTTACATGGCAGCGAATTGCAAATCCAAGACATGAGAGACATCCTGGTGGTTTGGATTTTTTCTTTTATACAAAGTTTGTAGGGTCTTGTAGTGCTTGGCCAAGGTTGCTAGACTGTAGGTGTGTGGACAGTCAACATCTGCAGGCTTGTTAGCTTTAAGACACAAAAATACATAATATGCCTCAGTTTAAAAAAGTTCATCTCTTGTTGCATGACAAAAAAGTGTCAAAAAACTGCCATAAAAATCATACATTAATATTAGATTAAACTTTCATGGAGTTAAATCTTTTAACAAATTTCAGCCCAGACCCTAACTACCAAATACCTCTTCATTTTTGGAATTCTAACCATTTAAATGCGATTTACATAATGCTAAAAGAAACCATCCAAAAACCAAATAATTCTCTGTATACGAAATGCATGAGAACTACTTGCTCTAAACTCATATGGTCATGCAATCACATACAACTGCACGTAGGCACACAAGTACACCCCTACAAAGATGCACACACCCCCACTACACACACAACCATGAGGCAGTTGGACGAACTCACTATCAGGACTGGACAGGGCAGAGAGTGATTCTTCAAGTAGGCTTTGGGGTCCTCTTTTTCCTTAAACACATAACACAGACATACTTCTGTTAGGATAATGTACTTTAAGGAGTATTTCAGTATTTTAACCTAAGCCAAAAATTAAATTAAATTAAATTAAATTAATTAAATTAAAAAGAGCAAAAATGCCCCTAGTGAGACATATGTTTTAAATACATAACATTTGATATGCTGGAGAGGTTACAGAAAGTAATATTGCCCAGTAGACAGATGCTGAAAAGTACTGCTGTACTCAGCTGTTCAAAATGATACAATACCAGCTTTTTATTAACACCGATGGCTTTATGCCAGATTTCTGTCAAAAGTTCATTTCTACAATAATTGAACAGGACAGATGTAGTGTAAATACCTATCCCCTGATGTCCATTTTAAAGCCTTTTGTCATGTCAGGACTGTCATCTTGACCCAATAAATATAAATACCTCACAAGGGCAAATATGAAAATTCAAAGTTGAAACTCACCTTCTAACTCACTTCCTTTACTGGCCGAGCCTGGGCTGCCACTTCCTTCTGTGGACCGATCCAGAATGATTGTTGAGTTGCATGAATCGATTTCATCTGTGTCTGTTGGCGGCTCAAGACGGCGCCTCTTTGTAGAGTCATCAACTGGATGCATTTTACTTACCCATGTAGGGAAGCCTTGGTCCTGCAGCATGGGGTAGTTCAGTACTATTCTCTTTACCATTGCTGTAATTTCTGGCTTTGATGGGTATCTGATTCTCCATCCCCTTTCGCCCTCAGGATTGCAATCATACTGGTCATGGTGTTTCAAATGAGCCGGCATCTGAGCTCCTTTGACATTTGCTAGTTGCACTGTTCGCCTCTCTTCGACAACTCAAAGTACTATTGTCGGACTTGCTCAAGTTCTGTGTCGGTGTGCGATACATATTCTGGAAAGGATAACTTCACAACCATTTCAGGGGTTGTGTACTTTGCAGGACTTGCGTTCAGGCAACCCAGTATCACGACGAAGCGTGTAATACACCCATGGGTCCCTAGGGGATCCCATGTCAGGATCACGGTTTACCTCGCCTAGGCATGTAAAAGACACACCTCCTTGAAGTTGCAGTAC
This sequence comes from Epinephelus fuscoguttatus, assembly GCF_011397635.1. Taxonomy (NCBI): domain Eukaryota; kingdom Metazoa; phylum Chordata; class Actinopteri; order Perciformes; family Serranidae; genus Epinephelus; species Epinephelus fuscoguttatus. The sequence goes on along the minus strand of NC_064767.1, from coordinate 42,824,519 downwards.
CAGCAGGGGGCGATCATTTTTTCGATGCCTACGGACCCACTTTTTTCACAGACCCACGAAAAATATACAGATCATTCCCAGCCCCCTCTGCGCCAGGTAAGGTAATACATATCTGATTTCTTTATTTTTTATTCGTTAATGGCTTTTGTCTAAGATATTTGAGGTTGACTGTGAGTTTTATCATGTTAATTACATTTCATTAGGCGGTAGAGCTGAAGGTCGTCAGGAGAAGTAGCCTAATGTTACCGTGTCTGGAGAGGTAATCCTGTCCAGCTAGCTCTTTTAGCATTTATGCTAGCTTTACAGCTACCGTCAGCTGAAAGAGTCGTCTCTTTTATAGCTTTATGTTAATGTTTGTTAAAGTAGAGGAAGTGTAAGCAATGTTTGGGTTACTGTTAAGTCTGAACATATTACAGGACGCTGCGTGGACGTGACGCGATCCAACCCACCAGAGTCCTGTCATCTTTTTATCAATTTAGGTCAAGTCGGCCAAGGTCCATTTAAAAAGTCCTAATTAGGGCCCGAGCGACGACGAAGTCGTCCGTGAGGACCCTACTGTAATCGTACTGTTTATTAGGGCCCGAGTGACGACAAAGTCATCCATGAGGACCCTATTGTAATCGCGCTGTTTATTATTATTATTATTAGGGCCCGAGCAGGTCTTGACCTGCAAGGTCCCTATTGTTTTTCGAATGATTATTAGGGCCTGAGCGACGATGACCTCGTCCGAGGACCCTATTGAAATTGTGCTGTTTATTATTATTATTATTATTATTATTATTATTGTTTTTCAAATGATTATTATTTTTTTTATTTTTTTTTATTTGTCCCAAATGATCGCATTTTTCACTGCCTGAACATACCCCAAAACTCATCAAACTTGGAATATAAGTCACACATGACGAAAAATTTTATAATCTATTGTCATCCTGAATTTCCACCACTAGGTGGCACTATAATCAAGGAAAGTGCATTTTGGCTCATAACTCTCATATACTTTGTGGCACATTCAAAAACCTTATATCCATGCATTCAGCGACTTGTGCTGAATCTCGTGATATAGGCCACGCCCATTTCCGCCTACCTTTTTTTTTTTTCTGCAAATTCGCGAAATGTGTCAAACCTACTTTTTCGAACTCCTCCTAGGCAATTTCACCGATTTGCACGAAACTTTGCACACAGCATCTGTGGACTCTCCTGACAAAAAGCTATTAAAAGAATACTGATATTCCAAATAATACTCAAGTTATTAAATAACAACTTCCTGCAGATTTGGGACAAAACAGGAAGTGTTGCATATCTCCACACTGGTGTTTCCGAATGACATGAAACTCAGTTTACTACTTCCCCATGAGCCCTTGAGGCTCTGTGCAAAATGTCAGGCGATGACCACAAGGTGGTGCTCTTTAAATTGAAATATTTCATATCTCAATATCGGTTGCACGGATTAATACGAAACTTAGAACAATTATTGTCAATGCCCTCCTGAGGATATCTGACAAAGGAGTTACCGATCTGCCACTAGGTGGCGCTGTGATGGCAGTCTAATTTAATATTTGGCATTGTGCCAACACCATAACACTTATGGAAATAAAATTGATAGGAGTGGTATAGACTGGCCCCTGTAACTTACACACCAAAAATGACCAGCAGATGGCACTAGTTTCAATGCAAAAGTGTTTTTGGCCCACAACTCCCACATAACATGTCGCACATTTTGAAACCTTATATCTCAGTGTTCCCTGAATTCATCTGAATTGTGTGATGTAAGGCGCGGACATTTTGCATTAAATTTTCATTTGCAAAATCGTGAACAATGAAAAACCTACTATTTCAAACTCCTCCTAGGCGATTTGACTGATTTGCACCAAACTTCGCATGAAGCATCTGTGGACCCTCCTGACAAAAAGTTATTAAAAGAATTTTGATAGTCCAAAAAATGCTCAAAATATAAAACAAATTCCTGCACATTGTTTTCAAAACAGACAGTCTTTCATATCTTGACCAAATACAGGTGGATAACCACAACACTTTTGCTAATTGTGTTTCATGGCCTGATGACGGTTTGTGCAAAATTCGGTGCAAATCAGCCAATAGGTGGTGCTCTGGTGGCAGTCTAATTAGTGTGAATGGAAGTAAATTGGAAAATCTTCAAATCCTCTTCAAAACTCATCGACTTTCAACCTTCTTGTCCCTCATACTTTGAGCAAGAGACACCATGTCAACTTTTAAAGAGTCAAAAGACCTTGAACTATTGGGCATGTATTCAGCTTTTAAAATCTTTTATGGTTTTGAAATCATCACAGTTTTACTTTTAAGGATTTTTAGCTTGTCTTCTGGTTTTATAATGGGTGCGTGTTGCGTGAGCTAGAGTGCGTGACATCATCGCTAGAATGGAGAGCAGCTAGAAAAACTGGAGAGAAAATTCTCTTCAGCTTGATTTGGATCCCACATCTTTTACTTCACGTAGACAATATATACATAGAAATGTAGGAAATCTTGTTGGCTTTAAGCTGATGGTCTTATTTCAGATGTAGGACTTACAGTTATGGCTGTAGACGCCCTAGAGTGACAAGCAGTCCAGCAACTTCCTCATAAGTGGCAATGTTAATTTTGAGCCTAAATTTCTGGAGGAGAGCAGACGGTACCTGTTTTGTCTCTCGCTCTTGTGCCCTCATGCCTGACTACATTGTGACCAAAAGTTATCACAAGATTTGCCCAATGTTAAATGGCGCGTCCGCTGCAGAGCGTTGAATCTTGAGGTCTTGCCATAAAAACAAAATTGCTGTAGTTGTGGCATAAATGGTCCAATCTCCACCAAACTTCACATGATTCATATTAGTCCCACCCTGAACACATTTTCATTACCATATTTCCTGATTATCATAGCGCCACCTAGTGTCAAAAGGAAGTACTTCTTATCAGACGCTTAGCTTTGGATTAACCTGAAATTTCAATGCTGTGGTCTATATTTGATGTTCACAAACATGACATATCATTAGTGTCTATGTAAATGGTCCAATCTCCATCAAACTTCAGATGATTCATATTAGTCCTTCCCTGGAAACATTTATATGACTGTGTTTCCTGATACTCATAGACCCACCTTGTGGCGACAGGAAGTCGGCCTCATTAAACACTTATCTTTATCTGAAAGTTAAATGCTGAGGTGTATATTTGATGTAGAAAAACATGATCTGTAATAGTGTGCTCTCCAACTCCCTCTAGTGGAAAGAGGGAGTGATACAAAATGTGAAATATGTCATTCCAGCACTGTGTCAAGGATATGCCAAGTCACTCCTGCATGCGATGTCTAACTTTGACAGAAATGTACTGACGTGTCAGAAGGCGTCCTGCCAGTCCCCCCGAGTTGCGTGAAGGTTGAGGGCCCATTCATTGCTGATTGCAGGGCGCGAGTGACGACGAAGTCGTCTGAGGACCCTATTGAAATTGCGCTGTTTATTATTATTAGGGACCAAGCGATGGCAAAGTCGTCTGTGAGGACCCTATCGTAATTGTGCTGTTTATTATTAGGGCCCAAGCGGTGATGAAGTCATCCGTGAGGACCCTATTGTAATCACGCTGTTTATTATTAGGGCCTGAGCGACGACGAGGTCGTCCATGAGGACCCTATTGTAATCGCGCTGTTTATTATTATTAGGGCCCAAGCGACGACGAAGTCGTCCGTGAGGACCCTATTGTAATCGTGCTGTTTGTTACTATTATTAGGGCCCGTGCAAAGACGAAGTCGTCCGCGGAGGACCCTATTGAAACCGCGCTGTTTATTATTATTAGGGCCCGAGCACCTAGCAGTGCGAGGACCCTATTGAAATGCAAGGATTTTTTATTATTATTAGGGCCCGAGCACCTAGCGGTGCAAGGACCCTATTGAAATGCAAGGATTTATTATTATTATTATTATTAGGGGGCCAAGCCCGCGGGGCCTGGGAAACAGCTCTTTAGCGCATGGCCCTAAATGAACTATCTAATAATCAAGATATTGTCATTCGTCCAGCGGATAAGGGCGGTGCTGTAGTTGTGCTATCTCAAGAAAAATATATTAAAGAGGCTCGTCGCCAACTTGATACCAAATATTATGAAAGACTACATAGTAACCCCTTGCTGGACATGAAAAAACAGTTTGATGCTCTACTGAAAGAGGCGCTTGATGAAGGTTGTATTAACACTAATGAATTTGGTTTCTTAACTGTTGAACACCCTGACATGGCAGCATTCTATCTACTCCCTAAGGTGCATAAGGAGCCAAAAGATAACCCTCCTGGGCTCTTGGTCCTATAATATCAGGTAATGGTACTCTTACAGAACCGGCATCTAAATATATTGATTCATTTATTAAACCTCTGGTTAAGAAACTTCCATCTTTTATTGAGGACACCACTGATGTGTTGAATAGGATTGCTAATTTGACTCAGATCCAACCCCATTTTCTTGTTACTATGGATATAGAAAGTTTGTACACAAACATTGACCATCAGGAGGGGTTATCTGCTTTGAGCCATTAGTATAGCCTCTCTGATAGAGTGAACTCTACTCCTTCATCTGATTTCCTATTGAAATTGACAGACTGGGTCATTCACAATTACATTTTTTTGTTTATGGATGAAGTATATATACAAAGGATTGGTGTTCCCATGGGTTATTGTTTCTCTCCAAATTATGCTTGTTTATTCTTGGGTTTGTGGGAAAAGGAATTTGTCTTAAATCCTGTAAATCCATTTCATAATTGCATTACATGGTATGGTCGTTATATTGATGATGTATTTATAGTCTTTGATGGCAGTGAATCTCAACTTTTGGATTTTCATAAATATTTGAATTCCATCAATCCCAATATTCGGCTTTCTATTGATTACTCTCAACACAGCATTAATTTTTTTGGATTTAACTATTTTTAAGGGAACTGAAGGACAGTTGCATACCACTCTCTTCAGGAAAAGCACTTCGCGCAACACTATTCTTAGAGCAGATTCTTTTCATCCTCACCACCTCATAGAAAATATTCCATATGGTCAATTCCAACGCCTACGGCGTATTTGTGATCGAGAGGTTGATTTTGATGAACAAGCAGAGGCCATGTCCAGTAGGTTTTTAGATAGAGCTTACAAACCTCGGGTGATCAAACAGGCATTTGACAGAGCTCAGTCACTTGAGCGGGATACTCTTCTTCATAAAAATAGACACAAACCTGTACATCAGTCTCGTTCTTTTTTTGTTACTACATATAGTACACATGCTGAACAAATTAAACAGATTATTAAAAGTAACTGGGCCATTATTGAGAGTGACAATCTGTTGAGTCAAGTGTCTCCTCAACCACCTGTCATTTCTTTTAGACATGCCCCCACTCTCAGGGATAAGCTCATGCATTCATATCTTCCAACAGATAAAAAAAGCACCTGGTTGACCAAGCCGGTGGGTACTTTTAAATGTATGCGGTGCCCTCACTGTGATAATGTCCTGCAAACTAAAAGTTTTGTTGATGTAAATACAAACAGGATTTATAAACAAAGTAATTTCATTAACTGTAACACTACTTTTGTTATATACTGGCTGTCCTGTCCATGTGAGGAAGGTTTTTTCTACATAGGCCACACCAAAAGACGCCAGAGAGATCGTCTAGCTGAGCATGAATTAAAAATCATGACTACCCCATCGCCAGGCATTTTAGTGAATATCACAATGCCAATGACTCCTTACTGAGCATTGAGGGCATTGAGCACATTAAACCTATGGTTAGGGGTGGTGACAGAATACAGAGACTTAACCAAAGGGAAGCTTTTTGGATTCATCAGTTGCATTAAAATATCCTGGTCTTAATGAAGATATAGACCTCAATGTAAAGTAAAAGTAAAGTAAAGTTCCACTGATTGTCACACACCTGAGTGTGTGAAATTTGTTCTCCACATTTGACCCATCCCCTGAGGGAGCGGTGAGCAGCAGCGGTGCCGCGCTCGGGAATCATGTGGTGATCTAACCCCCCAATTCCAACCCCTGATGCTGAGTGCCAAGCAGGGAGGCAATGGATCCCATTTTTACAGTCTTTGGTATGACCCGGCCGGGGATCGAACCCACGACCTCCGAGTCTCAGGGCGGACACTCTACCACTAGACCACTGAGCTGGCCAATGTTTCTGTTATGTTTAATATGTTTATCATATCTTGAACATATGTTGAATACTGGTTCATGGGTATTTTATTAAGTTTGATTGATGTTTCTTTTGGTTATGTTTTGTGTGTTTTTCTTGTTTTCTCATTCTCTGTGATTTATTATCATGGTTCATTGGCTTCACCTGTCATGTCATTAACTGTGTCATGTGACAGTTTCTTATTGGCTGCTGCTGCTTTATAGATGAAACCACACCCTGGTGCATGTGTTTCTCCAGCCCTGATGAAGACCAACAGTGGTCGAAACATGTTGGCTTTTTAATGAGTTGGCCATTATATTAAAGGCTTTTTAATCTAATCCTTCCTTCCTCATTCTCATTTTTGTTTGGAGTGCCTGGATTCTTTTCCTGTTTGCAACATTTAATGACTTTCTCAAAGGCTAATATGAAAAGAAAGTGATGTTACTTTTAAAAGGATAGTTCAACATTTTGGCAAATTCGCCTATTGCCGTAATACCTGTAGTCATATGAGTAGGTACATTACCTTTCATTGTCAGTGCCTGCTGTTTTGAGATCGGTGGGACAGAGCTGCCTACTGCTCAGCGCACAAAATGGAGGTGAACGATACAGCCTGCTCTCTCCCTCAAAACTAATCAAATACACCATCAAATGACTCCAAAACGCTCTAGTGGAAAACACATGGCTTGCGCATTCCTGGCACTATGAAATGATAATGTATAATTAAGTAACATTATGACACATGAAGCAAATACTCGGAACTACTTTCTTGAGTAAACCACTGGGCGGAGTGACACAGTGCACAGCTGACACAGTGCCGTTGTTATTGCTTGCAGCCTTGCATTTGCGGTATCATCAGCTGGACGCAGCAGAAAGTTTGAGAAATGTTTACAGAGTGCTGTTTTAAATCATGGTTTACACATGTACTGTAAAAGGTTGCAGTAACAAGCCGAAGACATGGAGCAGAGTGAAGTTTCACGTAGTACCAAACAAAAATACGGACAGGATGAAACAATGGCTATTTGTGCTGGTCTTCAATCCCAACACGCCTGTGGAAACGGTCCGGAAAATGTTTGTTTGCTCCTGCCATTTTTTACCGGAGGACTACACTGAAAGGATGGAGCGCAGAAGGTCAGGAATGGTTCAAATGCTTTTCTTGAAAGATACTGTTGTATGATCTGTCGGCATCACAAAACTACCAGACGTGGTAAGTGAGTGTTGCGTATTTTGCTCAGCAATCTCTCTGATGTAACGTTACCTCCATGTTGAGAAACATTAGCCTACAACCCAAGCATGGTAAGGCCCTGTGTCCACATAGCGCCTTTTTCTGAGTGCCAGAAGAAGGCCAGCGTCTTTTTTCAATTGTTCCCAATGAGAAGAGAGCGTCTGCGGCCGCATGCGGCCGCCTAGGGAAAAGGTGATGCGCCCAGCGTCTTTTTTCCAGCCACTCTTCCTGTTCTGTGCGGCCACTCCGAGCATTTTGAGTTGAAAATCTCTGAACTTTTCAGAGAGGCGCTGGTGTCATCACCGGCGCTTTTTCCAGGCAACCAAGACAATTTGGCAGTACATCCAACCGACCTCACAACCACAGACCATGTGTAACCACACCAGCCCAGGACCTCCACATCCAGCATGTTCACCTCCAAGATCGTCTGAGACCAGCCACCTGGACAGCTGCTGCAACAATCGGTTTGCATAACCAAAGAATTTCTGCACGAACTGTCAGAAACCGTCTCAGGGAAGCTAATCTGCATGCTCATCGTCCTCATCGGGGTCTCGACCTGACTGCAGTTCGTTGTCGTAACCAACTTGAGTGGGCAAATGCTCACATTCGATGGCGTCTGGCATGTTGGAGAGGTGTTCTCTTCACGGATGAATCCTGGTTTTCACTGTTCAGGGCAGATGGCAGACAGCGTGTGTGGCGTCGTGTGGGTGAGCGGTTTGCTGATGTCAACGTTGTGGATCGAGTGGCCCATAGTGGCAGTGGGGTTATGGTATGGGCAGGCGTATGTTATGGGCAACGAAGACAGGTGCATTTTATTGATGGCATTTTGAATGCACACAGAGATACCATGACGAGATCCTGAGGCCCATTGTTGTGCCATTCATCCACGACCATCACCTCATGTTGCAGCATGATAATGCACGGCCCAATGTTGCAAGGATCTGTACACAATTCCTGGAAGCCGAAAACATCCCAGTTCTTGCATGGCCAGCATACTCACCGGACATGTCAACCATTGAGCATGTTTGGGATGCTCTGGATCGGCATATACGACAGCTTTTTCCACTTCCTGCCAATATCCAGCAACTTCGCACAGCCATTGAAGAGGAGTGGACCAACATTCCACAGGCCACAATCAACAACCTGATCAACTCTATGTGAAGGAGATGTGTTGCACTGCGTGAGGCAAATGGTGGCCACACCAGATACTGACTGGTTTTCTGACCCCCCCAGACCCCTCCAATGAAGCAAAACTGCACATTTCAGAGTGGCCTTTTATTGTGGCCAGCCTAAGGCACACCTGTGCAATAATCATGCTGTCTAATCAGCATCTTGATATACCACACCTGTGAGGTGGGATGGATTATCTCGGCAAAGGAGAAGTGCTCACTAACACAGATTAAGACAGATTTGTGAACAATATTTGTGAGGAAATGGTCTTTTGTGTGTATAGAAAATGTTTTAGATCTTTGAGTTCAGCTCATGAAAAATGGGAGCAAAAACAAAAGTGTTGCGTTTATATTTTTGTTTGGTGTATGTGTGTATATATATACTGTATATATATATATATATATATATATATATACACATATATATATATATATATATATATGTATATATATATATATGTGTGTGTGTATATATATATATATATATATATATATATATATATGTGTATATGTAGGCCACATATGATCTATATATATTTTGATACATACAGGTAGGCTATATACATATTGCAAAACTCTGTAAAAGTACACCAAAGCATACATTTTCGATTCCAAATATTCCATTCATACTGTCAGTAAAAAAACAGTTTGTTGATAATAAAAAATGAATGTAATCTCAACAGTGACCGTGCCAACCGGCGGGACTGCGGCAGTTGGAGGGGCGCTGTAATCCTGGTGGTCCTAGTGTAAAGCACCACGGACAGCGCCAATGCATCTATCGCTGTAGCTCAGAGGCTCTGATGCCTGAGTCAGAGCACATGAGCGGAGTTGGAGCTGGAGCTGCCTCAACCATAGGTTATCAGTAGGAAGAAAAATGGCTGCTAACAAAACTGTCACTGTCAACTGCTTCCAAGTGCCGCAACGATCTGCCAGACCATCATATGTAACTTCATTGTTTATGCTGCCCGTGTACTCAGAAGTACACTATGAATGCATTTTTGAGTAATTTCCGAGAAGTTATGATAAAATAAAAAAAAGTATTACAGACTATAGAATAGGACTAACAACCTCTCCAATGTCTCATATCAGTTAATTAACACTATTTGTCAGCTTTTTATAATGCCTTTTTTTTTTTTTGCTGCTGCGCTGCTGCTGCACTGTGTCTCCAGTTGAAAGTGGTGATTTGCTAAATACATTCTACAATAATAGATTAACTTTTGGTCTATGATATTGTTGGCTATATTACGCATTTTAATGAAAAAAACCTCAAGAATTAAAGACATAAACACTGAAATAATTAGTGGAAACTTTTTTTTATTGATACTCCTCCTCTCTGACATACTAACAAACACACATACACACACACACACACACACACACACACACAGCTATACTTTTAATGAAGCTGACATGTCATGACAGTCAAGCCCCCCCCCCCCACCCCCCCAAATACCCTGATTGCTTCAATGACGTCATCAAAGCAAAAAAAGCAAGTCTGTTGATTTCTGCCACATTGACGAGCGATTGCAACTGAGCGATGAAGCGATATCGAAGGGGCGAACTGAGCGACAGCGAAAAAAATAAAAAGTCCAGTGTGAACAAACCTTTAGTTAAATGAATTATTTTTTCAGCAATATATAAATTGAGAGATTTTACAGCAACACACATGTAATCAATTCTAACCCATAAAGTGGTGGCAAAGTTACTAAGTACATTAACACAAATCCTATTAATAAAACATGATGATGACTTCACCTGCTTTAGCATTAAAAGATTATCACAGTGTATGTATCACTATAAACCTGCAAAACTGCGCGGCTACAGGAATTGTCAAGATATTGTTGTCATAGAAATGAAAACCCTCGTGAGCGTTTTTTTGGGGGGGGTGCACAGACACTTCATTTCAGTGCTCCACAGCGCCCTTCCAGCACCTTTCTGCCATAAAAAGGCGCTATGTGGACACAGGGCCTAAAGAGGGCTAAAATGCAAATGTTGTTGTGGTTATGTTAGTGACTGGCATTACTTCTCATTGTTGGGAATAAACAGACTGCTAGGGAACATTTTATGTTGTTGTTCCCTCAGAAGATTTATCAGTATGTTAGCATGTCGGGGGAATACGCTGCGAGGCATATGACGCCTGGTTGGCAGAGAAGGGTAACAAGACCTTCACAAAAGGAGGGAACACGAGAGCAGCTGACAAACACAAGATAATGGCTTAGCGGCGACAGAGAAGTCCGACTCCCGGTCCAGTAATTTCCTCTTGCATTGGTGTCATGACTGTCCAGCAGTACCTGGACAACACAGCCGTGGCGGCACACAGGTATGTGGTGTATCAGAGGAGCGACGAGCCGTTCACATTTCTCTTTGTGTCAGGTAACGTCCCACAAACCTCACCGCACTTTAGGGACTGTTCTTTACTTATGAAGGGACTGTCAGGGGAGGAGGGTGGCTGGTTGATGTTTAATTTTTTTTTTTTTTTTTTTGATCCCCCCTATGTTAATTACTTATTGATGTTGTTTTTGAAGTATGAATAAGTCAATAAGTATTTTATTCCTTTGAAATATCAGTGATGTATTATAGAAAAGTGATTTATCTTTTTATAAATGACAAAAGGCATGGTAAACGACCTCATATCCTCATGAAAATTGATACACAGGTCAAGAATGGTGAACTCTTACATCAGATAGGGGCGTTGCCCATGGGGGGGACAAAATGCCTCTATAGCGCCCCCTTGAAATTTTCAAAAACCCCTCCCCATAAGGGTTTTTTTGGAGTAGGAAGTTGAAATGTCACAACACGTCAGGGTACATTTACTCTGAGTTTTCACATAACCGCTTCAGTGATGCCTGCTGCTGGCCCCCCAAGTTGGCGCAGGAGAGCGAGGGCCCGATCACAGCTGCTTGCAGCTTTAATGTGGTTTTAAACTTCCTGTAACGTTATATGTGCATGTGTGGACTGTGGAACTCATTTTGAAGTTACTGTTAAGTTGCTGATAAATGAATGGTATAGCAGGTTAATAAACAGTTGCTCCGCAGGCATCATATGTCACTATAGCAACGTGGAGTAGAGAAATGTCACTGCCTTGTTGATGATGAAATGTGACGCGAAGATGAGCTTGTCTTTGTGTACTATCTACTCTATTCTGTGGTGCAGGCTCTCCATTATTCTCCTATTTTACACATTTCCTGCAACAAGTTAATAACAATCACAAGCTTTCTGTAGAAAGAGGATTGTCCTGCTGTTTAGATGGTGAATTGAATTAATTTCAATGAATTCAGCTCAGTTTAGTAGATCTATATTGTCTGCAAGAGAATTAACCATGTGTTTGTTTTCTTCTGTCTAACAACTCTAGGTGTGATCCACCCCACTAACATCCACCTGTAGCCTACCATCTTTATAAGTATACGCTGACTTCAAGTAAGTTTTGCTTTTCTGTTTTTAATCTTGTTCTTTCAGTGAACATGGTTTATCATAAAATGTGAGTCTTTCTCTGAAACATGTACCTCCATTCTATCCTATCAAACGCCTTTTCGGCGTCAAGCGAGATGGCGGCTATTGGATCATTTAAGTCTCGTACATACCACATAATATTTATAAGCCGTCTAACATTATCGGAAGAATTTCTCTTTCTAATAAAACCTACTTGATCTGAATGTATAACTGATCCGAGTATGTTATCCAGTCTATTCGCAAGTATTTTAGAGAGTAATCGACAGTCTACTGAGATCAAACTTATAGGTCGGTAGCTAGAGCTTTTGGGATTGGACAAACATTTATGAGATGGATAGAAATCCTTTACAAAGATCCAGAGGCAGCAGTGCAAACTAATGGTCTTATTTCATCTTATTTTACATTAGGCAGAGGTACTAGACAAGGATCTGCATTGTCACCGGGGCTATTTTGTTTAGCTCTCGAACCCCTAGCTGTGGCTATTCGTAAAAACGCATATATTCAAGGAATTAAAATCAATGATTGTACAAATAAGCTTATGTTATATGCAGATGATATATTGTGGATTGCATCAGACCCAGTTAGATCTGTTTCAGCACTTTTGGGCAATATTGAATCATTCTCAAAATTATCGGGTTACAAGGTTAACTGGTCCAAATCGGAGGCTCTTCCACTGACATCATATTGTCCAAAAACTTAATTTCAAGCAGGTTTATTTCAGTGGCCAGTTGAAGGTATAAGATATCTTGGTATTCTTTTCCCACATCAAATTAGTAAAATATTGGAAAAAAAATTGGACCCTCTATTAAAGAAAATTTCATTAGATACACAGAGATGGTCATCATTGTCTTTGTCATTATGGGGAAAAGTTAATGCCTTGAAGATGAATGTAATTCCAAGGTTAAATTATCTGCTTCAATGTCTTCCCATTGCTATATCTCATAAATATTTTGATAAGTTCGACCATATTTGTAAAACTTTTTTATGGAATGGGAAAGCAGGCTAGATTAAAGTTAGAAAAGATTCAAATGCCAGTTAAAAAGGGTGGAATGGGCCTTCCAAAACTAGTACTATACCATTATGCGTTTTGTTTAAGGCATATAGCTCAATGGATGCTGCCACCTGAGAGGGCCCCTCCCTGGTTTAAGATGGAGTATAGTATGTTCTCCCCACTTGCCCCAATAAATGCTCTGTCTTGCAAATTATCCTCAAAACTACAATCTCATCCTATTATAGCCAACCTGTATAATGTATGGAAGAAGATATCCCAAATGTTTCATCTGAATGTTCATTTGAACTCTGAATCGTGTATCTGGAATAATCCAAAGTTAAAAATTGCTGGACATTCATTTGTATGGAGGAATTGGTTGGAAAAAGGAATTACAACATTAGCAGATCTGTATGAGGGGAAGAAGGTGAAGACATTTGAGAGTCTGGCTTTTGAATATAACCTGCCCAGAAGTAATTTATGGAAATATTTGCAACTTCAACATTTGCTTATTAATGTTATAGAGAGAAACCCCACCCCAACAGTCAGATCTTCTTCTTCAGACTACTAAAGTAATGGGGATGGGTCATGAGGCATCTATTTATTATGCAATGATCTTTGAACAAAAAATTAAGCCTTCCTACGCACTTAAGTCAATTTGGTCAACTGACTTGAATATAAATATTATAGATAAAGAATGGGACAAAATATATGAAAATATTACAAAAGTATCAAGAGATATTAAAATTAGACTAATACAGTTTAAGATTCTTAATCGTTTTTACTGGACCCCCTCTAGAATGTTTAGGCTTAGACTCAGAGACAAGTCTGATTGTTGCATGATGTTGCACCTCTGAGGGGACGCTGACTCATCTACTTTGGGACTGTCCTTTGATAAAGAACTATTGGTTGAAGGTTCATGATTGCATAAAGACTATTACCGGATCCAACTATGATTTCAGCCCAAGGCTCTACATTCTTAATGATCCAGGAATGACATCTCAGGACCGAGCCACGGACTTTATTCATACCAGTATAATGGTGGGAAAGAGAATTATAATGAGAAACTGGAGAAAGTCAGAGGGACCCTCCTTCAAGGAATGGCTCACAGAGTTGGCAAAAGTGGCATCTTATGAGCAAATTTCCTTTAGTATTAAAGACAGAACAGAGAAATATATGGCAAAGTGGGGGGATTATCTTGAATATATCGGAAACATGAATGGACCCCGAAGTAATATATGTATATGCTATGATGATGAATTCTCCTGACTTGAACTGAAGACAGAGGTGGTGTACTATAAAAATGTGAATGGACTATAGTGCCAAATTTCTTACTTTTTTTTTTTTTTTTTCTCTGTTTGTTTATTTGTGGGTGGTTTTGTTTTTGACATTTTTAGTAATATTATATATATATTTAAATATATATATATATATATATATATATATATTTTATATATATATGTTAGTATTATTGGTCTGCCAATTTTTAAGTTATGTATGTTTAAAAGTGCAAAACTCAATAAAATACTAATTACAAAAAAAAAAAAACAAAGTCAAGTATCTGTCATCTGTCCCTCTTTAAATTTATTTGTTTGTTTGTTTGTTTAACAGGGACAGTGCAGAGCTACTTAGCCAGACCAGAGTTAGCAGTAAGAAAATTTTCAACTGTAGTCCCTGGGCAGGAAACAGAGACTAATTTCTCTGCTAAAAGACACTATTATATAAAAATAGAACATATTCATGACACAGCAGCTTCAGTAATAACAATAGCAAGAGAACGCAACATCAAGTCATTGCAACAATAATAACAATCTCCTCAGAAAACACAACCAGCACACAACAAAGACAGTCTATGTAGCTGATAAAAATCTCTGCTCTGCTCTTCCTATGTGATGCATCAGATCAAAGCCCCATGTATTTCAGTCAGTGAAATCGGCTAAACCACTTTTGAACCAGGCAGTGGTCGGTGGTACAACCTCCTCTACATCTGTCCTCTGTGATTGGCTGTTCATCTGACAGCAGCCTGGCAGAAGAGACAATTTTGGTGCACTTTTATAACTGAAGTATGAGCAGGATACACACTTTTAGTTTCTGTCTGCGTGTAAAATCTGAGTTTCTGACATCACAAATGACAAAGAAACGCAGTAAAACTTGAGTCTTACAGGTAAATCATGAGACTCATTTAGGCTGATAAGCTAGTTTGGCCCTAAACTGAAGACAAACAAACAAAGATTCCAGTCCTCACGTTGAACAGCCTTTATTGTACACTGTGTTTATGACATTAACTGTGTAGAAAACAAATGTAATTAACCCTGACATCACAGCTAGGAGTGTATTGGCATACAATGAATTATGTGAATGTATGTCACAGAATACTACTACTGCATTAGCAACATAGTTTAATGAACGCTGATGCCAGTACAGCACATTCAAATTGTATCGTGAGACAAGAAAATTAGCCATGCTGTAATTTAATGATACAGTTTCAGTAAAAAAAAGTGAAGTGTAGTAGACTATCTCATCTTCACATCTTCATCATGTGACACCGTCTTGGGAACAGTCTCATGTTAAATAACTTCTGCTTTGTAAAAGTAGTTTGGTAGAACAATCAATCAACTACAGACAGTAGACGCATCTGTTTGTATTATTCAGTTCAATTCAATTCAATTTTATTTATAAAGCCCAATATCACAAATCACAGTTTGTCTCACAGGGCTTTACAGCATACAACATCCCTCTGTCCTTTGGACCCTCACAGCGGATAAGGAAAAACTCCCCAAAAAAACCCTTTAACAGGGAAAAAAATGGCAGAAACTTCAGGAAGAGCAACTGTGGAGGGATCCCTCTTCCAGGACGGACAGACGTGCAATAGATGTCGTACAGAACAGATCAGCATAATAAATTAACAGTATGACACAATGAGACAGAAAGAGAGAGATGCAGGACAGATGGTAATGACAGTAGCTTACAACAACGTTAATGAAAGTAATAATATTATCGTTGTAGTTCTGGCTACTGTGGTACAATATGTTGAAAGTATATATTAGTATCTGGCAATATACATATGTGATAATAATCATATGTGTATAATAACAGTAGAAGTATGACTAATGACTAATGATGGCAGCAGCAGCAGCAGGAGGCATCTGGCAGGATGAGTTAACGAGTTGTACAAATTTGCAATGTACTAATGTAATAAATAGATCACACTACTGTTAATATTTATGTTTGTAATATAATTTTCAATAGAAATTTCCAACAAAAACAGTCAGACTGCACAACCATGCCGATTATTTTTAATGGGTTAGCTGGATATATAAAGGATTATTTCTGTGGAGTCTGCACTTGCTTGAATTGACATAGTTGAAACATGTTATTTAATTACATGAATTTGCTTTAGTTGGCATACAGTGAGAAGGGCAGGGTTCAGTATGATGAGGCAGCTTAATACTGGTATCTACAGACATCAAGAAATTAATGCTTTTTACATGAAGGTAATTATTTCATAATAATTGTGATTGCTTATAAAGCGCTTATTTTTGGACTAAAAGCTCTTTTTGAGTAAACTTTAAAGTCAAAATCAGCAACATTATTTATAAACACACCACTGAAACTTTGCCCCTCCTCCCTGGCTCAACAAACAAGTGAGATTGAAAGGGACATAAGTTGTAATTTAAGTGAGCAAGCTTCAGTTGTAATAAGTGAAGTAAATCAAAGAAACATTACATTATTTTCAAAATGGTTCACAGCTGTTACATTCTAAAGCAGAAATATATAGGCCCATTGCCAGTCTGTGAATACAGACGAGACAATCCTATATGCTGTTTGTGTCCACTCAAAAAGACTGATGTGTGATCTGACTGTTTGCCACTAAGTTCTGACCTCAGAATCTGTGCACTGTATTGACTGGGGGCTAATCACTGCTAAAGAGGCTGAAGCCCAGAAATGTTCTAAGTGGGTCATAAGTGATGATTTTGAGGGATTCTGTTTATATAACTGTATACATTTTTTTTCTTAGCAAATTATGCAATGTAACTTAAATTACTTATTTTCCAATGGAGGCTGGTTACCACAAGACGCCACAGGACAACTGGGCGAACCCTCATCTACCCCAGTTGATTCCCCAGCTAGAACACCACTGGCTTCACCAGACCCTCAGGTACCAGTGGCCCTTGATCCCCGAGCAGTCTCAGTGGCCCCAGTGACCACACCATATATTTATCCTACATGTTTTGAGTACAGTAATTTACCAGCGTTGCTCACAGATTTTGTACCAGAATAACTACAAAAAGAAAACTGAGACTAAGTATAAACTATGTGATCTCAATAACCTCTTATCATTCTGTAAAGGCTTGTTTAATGTAGTATTAAGCTTTATGAATTTAATATGTTTTCCGTTCAGAATGGCCACATACAGAGTGAACCCTCATCAACCCGAGTTGATCCCCTAGCTGGACCACCAGTGGCCTCACCAGACCCTCCAGTACCAGTGGCCCTTGATCCCCCAGAAGTCTCAGTGGCCCCAGTGACCACGCCACCACTGACCACACCACCACTGACCATGCCACCAATGACCTAGCTAACACTGACCAGGCCGTCACTGACCACGCCAATACTGACCACACCACCACTGACCAGGCCGTCACTGACCACGCCACCACTGACCACGCAGCCCAAAGTGGAATCTTAGCAGCCTCAGCAGGACCACCTGCAGCCCTGACAGGATCCCCAGCACACAGAACACGGAAAAGGAAAGGTGTGTTTTACTGTTTGTAAATTTGATTTGACATTCATTTTTGTAAGTTTTCATCATGGCTGTATATGTCTTTGTAAGGGGTTGTGGCTTATTAGGTTTGGGCAATATATTAACAGGTTTGAAATTTACTATGATTTGATGTCAAACTTCCTGTTTCAAATGCAACCAATATCTTGAGTCGTTTGTAATTTCAAACAATTTGTAAACACACTTATATATGATAAATAAAGTAGGGTTTCAACTAACAATTATTTTCATTATTGATTAATCTGTCAATTATTTCCTCAATTAATCAATCATTTGTTGATCCATGAAATCTCATAAAATGGTGAAAAAAGCTGATCAGTGTTTTCCAAAGTACAAGATGACGTCCTCAAATGTCCTGTTTTGTTCACAACTCAGAGACATTCAGTTTACTGTTAGAAAGGAGTAAAGAAACCAGGAACTACTGACATATTAGAAAGCTGAATTCAGAATTTGTATGTTTTATATTTATTAAAAAAATACTAGATTAATTTCATATTTGATTACCAATCGATTAATAGTTGCAGCTCTAACCTTAAGTGCTTATGGTTTGAATGCTTCACATTTTGTTGAGTGTATTATGTAGAGTGGGACTGATCTAGTCTTGCTCTAAGTTTAGGTGGTCTTGAGCACAATAACCAATATTTTCCCCACAGCACTCATTCTGTGTGTTTGGGTGTTTTACACATTTCCCCTAATTCATACAGTAAGTGTGTCCAGTCCATAGACATTGCCACTAACAAGTAATTTTGGAGCAGATTGTACAATGTACAAGTGCTCAACATTATCATTTAGGAATTTGATCATGTCCTCAAAATCAAATGTTAATCAAGTTTCTGCATTTCATCCTCCATGTCTCTCTGAAATGCATGCCTGACACAAGGGATGGGGCCAAGGGGTGAAAATTAAAACTTTGTCATAGGATTAAACCAAACACATCACCAGAAAGGTTGTGATCAGGACAGTAATATCATGACAGTCTGAGGGCTCTATGTAGCTCCTGCTTTGAGATATTGACCTCTGAAATTTGACTTTGGTGCATTTTGTAAGTCTTACAATTCAGCAACAGAATGGACTATAATCATAGGACCAACTGTTATACAAAGGTCTTGAACTCTTCTATCATGTGTGCTATATTTTGGTGTGATCACCAATAGGGGGCATCCCAAAATATGGTAAAAACTGAATTTCACCAAATTATCATCACATTTTTTTTAATCTGCCCAAACAGCAGTGTTCCCCATCTGCCCAACCCCCCGGTGCACTGTCAATTTTATATTGCAGGCCACCACTTATGAGAAACAGTCATTTTCAAAACAAAACTACAATTCCCTATTGCTACGCATTACAAAGTGACACGAAAGTCTGTTAAATATGTAGTTCTTCCGGGTTGCAAACTCGGGTTGTAAGCAATTAGGGTTTTAAAAAGTACTAAAGTCACTACTAACATCCAAACAGACATGCTAATGCAAAAGCATACTTGTTGTATGAATTCAGAGCAATAAACATTGTATTATGATAGTAATTATTACCCACATAGGGTTTTTTGGAAGGGTTGTGCTCATTGCTAAGGTAACCGTTTTTGCCATTGGCGCATAGTTTGTACGCAGACACAGAAGTAATGGTTCAACAGAAACACCTGGTGAGTTATCATTGGAGCACAAACTATGATCTTTCTCTATTCCTGCACACTCGTTTTTTTGTCCCTTAATCTATTCAGATTTTAATTACAGCGTTGGTACATTATAAAACATAATTATATAGTTCTTGGTGCATAATGAAGGAACAACGTATGCAAATCTCGCGAGAGTTTCACAAATCAGGAGTTCCCTTCTAGACATGAATGACTCCAGCTGCATATCTTGTCTTACGTAGTAATAATAATAATAATAATAGTTGTTGTTGTTATTGTTATTGATGTTATAATGATGCTGATAGTTGTTGCTGTTTTTTATCATTATTTATTTGTGGCAACAATTAAAATGATGAAATAATAAATTTGTGTTCTTGTGTCTTCTTGAGTCTTTAACTTAAATATTCTGAACATAAATGGATTACACTGTTATTAAGATAAAAAATGATCAACAATCAGCAATTTCACATACTTATTTTATTTTGAAGAAAACAGAGAAAAACAGGGCGGCACAGTGGTGTGGTGGTTAGCAAGAGGGTTGCCGGTTCGATCCCGGGCGTGGGAGCCCTTCTGTGTGGAGTTTGCATGTTCTCCCCGTGTCAGCGTGGGTTCTCTCCGGGCACTCCGGCTTCCTCCCACAGTCCAAAGACAATTGGTTAATTGGTAACTCTAAATTGTCCATAGGTGTGAATGTGAGCGTGAATGGTTGTTTGTCTCTATGTGTCAGCCCTGCGATAGTCTGGCGACCTGTCCAGGGTGTACCCTGCCTCTCGCCCGATGTAGCTGGGATAGGCTCCAGCCCCCCCGCGACCCTCAAGAGGATGAAGCGGTTAGAAGATGAATGAATGAATGAACAGAGAAAAACAAAACACCTCAGTATCAACTAGTTTCCATGCCCTGTAACAGTTTTATAGTTACTTGATGGCGTGGCAAATGAGTTCCTTTTGTTGGTACAAGAAACAGCAGTAATGACAACAATAAACACTCACACTCAACTATGGATATTGATCATATGTCATGTTTTGGAAAGTATTTCATGTAGTGACATATATAAATGTTTCATTCCAAAAATTAGTAACACTGTCACCATGAAAGACATTCTACTGGAGTATGACAGAACTTTAAAGAAATGCACAAGGAGAACATTTCATTGAGGAATTATAAACATTTATTACACGGCATTGTCAAATGCTCGATCCTGATTGGTCAATTACAACATTCTACGGTCTGTTATTTCTGAATAGCAGACCGTTGCTATGAATAGCAGACCGTTGTTAAGGACGCTTCTGATCGATTCGGGCGAATCACGTCATGTCGTATCAATCCGCAGAAAGACGTTTATACCTGCGGCAAGAAATCGTTAATTTTCTGTTGTTTTCTGTTGCTCCATCAAAAATGGAATATTTTTCCAAAATCAATTTTAATATATTTGGAGAAAACGAAACATTGGATTCATGGTTGATGGCTGACCAGTCCCCGGTAAAGAAAAGAAGAAGAGAGGAAACCAGCGAAGAGAAAGAAAGAGAGGTGAAAAGACACAAGGAATTAGATGACACCGAAATTGACAAAATTGAGGAAGACAAACATGAAGTTAATACAAAACGGAACACGGCATGGGCCATGAGTGTGTTTAAAGACTGGCTAATTGAAAAGAAAATGTCAACAAACTTTGACAGTTATTCCGCAGAAAACCTCAACCAGGTGCTGCGATCATTTTATGCATCTGTTCAAAACTCCAGCGGCAAGACCTACTCAGTTGCCAGTTACATTGCAATTAGGGCTGGGATATCTCGACATTTCTCAAAATTTGATATTATGAACTGTGCTACTTTCAAGTCCAGCAACGGGGTATTTAAATCAGTCATTAAAACCCTCCGTAAAAACGGGAAAGACGTCAGCCAGCATCACCCTCCCATCTCAGCAACAGATTTGCGGCTCCTCAGGTGCTCAGAGGCGTTGTCCCCACACACAGCGGTCGGACTGGTCCGAAAAGTGTGGTTTGATGTACAGCTGCATCTCGCAAGACGGGGGAGAGAAGGCAATCGAGACCTGACAAGAGACTCTTTCATTGTGAAAGAGGATGAGAATGGTAACGAGTATATTTCTCTCGCCCACAACGCTGAGACAAAAAACCACAAAGATGCCAAAGATCCATGCAAAGAAAATTACAGAGGATGCATCTTTGCTGAGCAGGGGCGGCTCTAGACCAGAATTACCGGGGGGGCCGAGGTGGGGCCATTGTTCTTTTAGGGGGGCACATATAAGGACAAAAGAGGGAAATATTGATGCGTTCAAAATGATTAGTTTATTTAAAAACAAAACAAAACACATTATTTTATGAATGTTTGTCTTATATCTGTACAATGACACTTTTATCCGTTCAGAATGACACTTACATCTGCAGAATAACACTTTTATCTGCACAATAACACTTTTATCTGTACAATAACACTTTTATCTGTACAGAATGACACTTACATCTGCACAATAACACTTATATCTGCACAATAATACTTTTATCTGCACAATAACACTTTTATCTGTACAGAATGACACTTACATCTGCACAATAACACTTATATCTGCACAATAACACTTTTATCTGCACAATAGCACTTTTATCTGCACAATAACACTTTTACCTGTACAGAATGACACTTATATCTGTACAATAACACTTTTATCTGTATAGAATGCCACTTATATCTGCACAATAATACTTTTATCTGTACAATAACACTTTTCTCCGTTCAGAATGACACTTACATCTGCACAATAACACTTATATCTGAACAATAACACTTTTATCTGCACAATAACACTTATATCTGTACAATTACACTTTTATCTGTATAGAATGACACTTATATCTGCACAATAACACTTATATCTGCACAATAATACTTTTATCTGTACAATAACACTTTTCTCCGTTCAGAATGACACTTACATCTGCACAATAACACTTATGTCTGCACAATAACACTTTTATCTGCACAATAGCACTTTTATCTGCACAATAACACTTTTACCTGTACAGAATGACACTTATATCTGTACAATAACACTTTTATCTGTATAGAATGCCACTTATATCTGAACAATAACACTTTTATCTGCACAATAACACTTTTATCTGTACAATTACACTATCTTTATGTATAGTAACCCGGAACAATAGAAAGAAAATTCACATACAGTGGTCTACCTTATAGCATTTGCAGCACAGTAGGCTGAAACATTACAACAACAAGATTCTGCGATTGTGACTCCTTGAGAAATGGTCTACAAATGCATCAAGGTTCAAAGCCTTTGACCTTCTAGATTCAATGCTGAGCACCCCAAGATTGCTTAGACGCTCATCACTAATGGTGGACCGGAGGTAGGTCTTCACCAGTTTCAAGGTGGAGAATCTCCGCTCACAAGAGGCGGAACTCACTGGGAGTGCCACAGCTATTTTGCATAGTCTAAAGAGCTCAACAAATACTTCTTTATATGGCTCAGTGAAGCGTGTCAATGCTACTGTGTCTGATGGCTTCTCAATCACACCACCCTGTACTTTTCTTTCTAAAAGTCTCTTAAATTGATGCAGCTCATGTCTCAGGTCATCAATATTAGCATCATACAAACGACCAAACTCAAACAAAGTGGTGTCTTTTAAAAATGCATCACTTTTGGGGTTGAGAGATCGGATACTACACATCAGCTCACAATTGGTCTTTGAGAAACGTTTGCTTAATTCACTAAGCATGCAATCAACGACAGGATAGAAAAATGAAGTCCGAAATGTTTCTTTGTCACAGTCTAGCTCCCTCTGACCAACAGTGCCTAGTATGTGATATTCACAGAGTCTGGAGCTTAGCTTTCTTTGCCGTTTTGCCACTGACTGTGTGGCAGCATCACACTGCTCACAAATACTCAACACTTCACCCCATAAGCTATCAAAGAATGACTCCTGCCTGAAATCATTCAAAGTCTGAGCTAAAGCTTCAACTAACTCAACAGCTCTTGAAAGGTCAACGGTTGGTGACTGGAGCATATCAGAAAGAAGCTTTGTTTCCCCAAACAATTTACGAAGTGTAACTAGATGCACAACAAATTCAAAGTCAATCTGGGCCAGAAGACCACGGGCCTCAGAAGATTTTTCTCCTCTGCGCTCTTGTGCCACCTCTTGCAGCACCCGTTTAAGAGCAGGTAATCTATCCATTATGTTAGTTAGAGCTAGAAAGCGACATGCCCATCGTGTGTCACTTAATTGTTGGAGCTCTCTTGTGCTGCCATACATCTCCCTTTGTACAGTCAGCCATTTGGAGTGTACATATGATCCAGAAGTGAAAACATAGAGACTCTGTAACAAAGCAAAGAATTCCTCTGCCTCTGGGACAGCTTTGACAGCATCAACTAGCACTAAATTCAGACAGTGTGCACTGCAATGAACGTAGAAGGCATATTTTGCATGCTCTCTGATTCTCGCCTGCACCCCTGAATGTTTCCCACTCATCACGGCTGCGCCATCATATGCTTGGCCTATAAGGTGTTTTTTATAGTCAAGCCCGTGACGTTCCAATAAGTGGACTATTTTTTCTGTAAGCCCTGCAGCATCAAGTCTCTCTGCACATTCAAAATGAAGAAAACTCTCCTTGATGGCTCCATTGTAATAGTAACGGAGTACAAAAGAAATCTGTTCTTTCTTTGACACATCTTTTGTTTCATCTGCCATGACGCTGAAGAATTCACTATTTTTTACTTCTTCAGTGATTTCTGACTGGACCATTTCAGCCAAACAATCCAGCACCTCATTCTGAATTGTTTTGCTTGTATATTTTGCATTATGAATGGTGGTCAATCTATGTTTAACAAGTGCATCATGATGGGCAATTGTATCAAGAATTTCTCTGAAGTTGCCTTTGTTGATAGATTCCTCAGATTCATCATGTCCTCTCTGTGTTATGTTTTGTCTAGCTGTAAGCAACAGCACTTCACCAATTGTTTTAATGTACTCTCTGTTTTCTTTCACTTGTTTAGTGTGCTCCTTATTAAGGACATTTGCAAGTGTTGCATTCGTTTTGACAGCCCTCTGATAATCCCTCCATGCAATCATTGCTTGCTTGTGCCTATCAGATTTTGTATGCACTGAAAAACCTCCCTCTCTTTCAGTCGCCTTTTCCAGTTTCTAAAACCCAATGGTGAGTCAAACACAGTTGCTGATGCTTTTGCTGGGCTAAAATGGCGGCATGCATAACAGAACACTGAGTCCTTCACCACAGAGTATTCAATCCAGGGGTGGATTCCATACCAACGGGCTCTGAAACTGCGCCTCCTGTCCCCCATTAATGTGGTAGGGAAGGTCTTCAGGTGTGGTTGCACAGGACTGTCGTCCCTGCACTTGCTAATATCTGAAACAGATGAATACAGTAAACATGAGAGTGCAACTGAGAACAACATTATTTTATCATTCTTAATTTATCTGGTCTATTTATTAATTATTTACAGACAGACTTAACACTTTACATGGACAGGGTATATGAATTGTAATTAGGCCTACACTGCTTACACACACACACATTTGTTCAACCTCACAAACCTGATGGTGCTGTGCTTGACATGCAAGGTGAATCTGGTTGTCCCTCATTCTGTCCCTCTATCTGAGCCCGAATGTCTTCCTCCTCACTCTCAGATTGCCTCTCAGATGCCTCACTTTCCACCTCTCCAAAATCCTCCTCTGGCTCTCTCTCCTCCTCTGGCTCTCTCTCCTCCTCTGGTTCTCTCTCCTCCTCTGGCTCTATCTCCTCCTGCTCCTGAGCTCTTTCATGACCTTCATCTCCCTCACTCTCTCTATGTTTTTTGCCTACTGGGGCAAAAAAGGACATAATGTCCTTCTTGCTCCTTTTCATGATGATAGCCTACTAAAAAGAAAACGGAGAGGATTAACATCTACGTCTCACAAGGCCATTCAAGTTTTCATTAAGCAAGTAGGCTAAATCCTGTCGGTTATTTCACCCATTATTAAGTTACTCATCGCTGTACAACGGACTTTTAAGAAAGATAAAGCTACTTGGTGAACATGACATCATGTTCACTGACTTCAATGGCTTTGCTTATTCACAAACATAGCAGGACCAAGGCGTGATTAAGCGCAATAAAAACCGATTTTATTATTGTAGTGAACAACATCAGTAAAACACAAACATGTGCAAAAACTGACGTTACGAAACTGAATCGTTTTCCTTACCTTCGCCTCTTTGCAGCAATACATGCAGGGGCAGGGCTGCTCGCTGTTAGCTCTCACATCCAAAGTTTGCAGGGAACGCACGGTGTGTGTGTAGCGCTTTAAGGAGTCCGTGTAGAACGTTCCGTCGTGTTAGTTCCGATCTTCGAGCCAGCGCATGTCGCCGTAAGAAATTAATACACATATTATCTGTTCAGCACAGGGGCCACAACAGGGGCCAGGAGTAATTTTACAGGGGCACTGGCCCCTGTTGGCCCCTGTGTAAAGCCGCCTCTGTTGCTGAGCCTGACAATCCAAACTGCCCCGTTGCCAGTTTCAAGAAATATCTATCCCTGTGCCCTCCCGACGCTGAAGCGTTTTACCTTCATCCACTAAGAAAGGATCAACAGCTACTGAAGAGGCAAGCAGTGTGGTACTCTCGTGAACCCATGGGGCACAATTACCTCGGGCAAATGTTACCCCAAATCAGCCAGGCAGCCGGGCTTTCTAAGAGATACACAAATCACAGCTTGAGGAGCACAGCTGTCCACCTCCTCTCTCAGGCAGGTCTGGCAAGTAGGGAGATTATGTCTGTGACAGGGCACAGATGTGAGAGCAGTCTGAGAAGCTACTGGGCTCCGACCAGTACAGATCGGGAAAAGTGGAGCAAGATCCTGTCCTCTAATTCTGGCAGCAGCAGCAGATCGGGTGAGTGCCTCTCTTAAAGCGTTAGTGATGAGATAATATTGAGAGCAGTTGTAACGGTGAAAAACTGTTTCTAGGTATGTCAGCTGCAGGGCCACAGCAGGGAGGAAATATGGACATGAATGAGGACAGAGACGTCAGCATCAATATTCCCAAGGGCCCCATTCACCTTGTCCACGTCACAATCAATGGAAAGCGTTCAGTTTAATGTGAATTACAAATAAGCTAATCTTCGCTTCAGAGTTACCGTTGCTTTCCGTTACTGTTTCAACCGTAGAAAGGAACGGACTATTTTTTCAAGCGGATGCAATGAAAACTTTTGTAAATCAATAAAATCATATTTAGATAAGCATTTGATGTCAAACTTTTGATTTCTTTAGTGAGTAGCCGTGTAATAAGCGGGATAATGTAGAGCGAGCCGGTCACTATAGAGAAATAAACCCCTTCAGGGTGATGCAGGACCCCGACGCGAAGCGGAGGGGTCCTGCATCACCCTGTCGGGGTTTATTTCTCTATAGTGACCGGCTCGCTCTACATTATCCCTTACATAATAACGTGCTGGTGGTTAACTGATGATTTTTTTTTTTTTTTTTTTTTTGCTTGTGCTTGTCTTTGTCACTGACAGACCCAGATTGTTTGTATACATGTCTAACAATGTAATGGAAAGGATTGTGGCAGGAATATACCTAATAGAGTAAGATACTTTTTTTCAGAAACAGTTATTTTATTGCTCTTAACTAACCAGACTCCCTTTGCAAAGCTGTATTTTTAGTCATTATCACTAGCTTCATTCTAACTAGACAAAACAAAGTAAAACTCACAGAACACATCCACCAATCATCAACTCTAGTTTTGAATCCTTATTTTTCATGGCATGAAGGAGCACGGAGGATGCGGGGCAGGTGACCCCCTGCAAAAGTCCAGGGAGATAAGCTCCGTGGCAAACTGGAATTTGTTACAACTGAACTAAAAGAGGACACACACTTTTACTTTCTCTGACTGTGTGTAAAGCTTATGTTTTCACATCACAGGTGATAAAAAAAAAATGCATTACAATGTGAGACTTACTGGCGAAACATTTTCATGTAGCTTGATAGAGGAGTTTAGTATGACGGACTGAAGACTGAGAAGCAGTGATTTACACTGCCTCAAAATCACTGTCATCTGAACTTTCATAATCAAATTCTTTATGGTCCTCCAGTATCTCCTTGGGTCCATCCACCAGCAGAGAACCAGCATTTGGTCCCAAAGCCTGGCTGTAACTTGAGCATACGACTTGGAACTTTTCCTCCACATCTGCAAGCCTTTTCTGAAGAAGACACAGTAGCCCACGATGCCCCTCTTCACGAGAACTTCCTGGAAATAAATATGAAAGATATTACAAATATTTCAAATAAGTTTGTGCTATTCAGCTAGTCATAAACTCTCTTTTCTGAAGAATGACAGATCATTTAGATTCTGCCACAAGCAATTTAAAATGCCACACCAAAGGGTCTCAAAGTGACAGCCTGGGTGTGTTGGAATGGAGTTTGAGCTCTCAACACCTTTTAGTGGTGAAGAGTCACTGTGGCTTAATTTCCTCCTTGTTAGGATATCAACTAGCAAGACCAACCGATGCTAACCTGGAGATATCTTTCACTGAGAAAATTATCCTAACAAAGAGGGAATTTAGGAACAGTGAATAAAGGTTTCTGCTCCATTTTGTAACGAGAACCTTCCGTAGCATCATATTATCTTTGGCTGTAAAGTCTGGTGGGTTTTTGTAATGAAATAAATTAAAAATTTTGGCACCGTGGACTTGAACTGGGTTGCAGTTGAGCTGTGCCTCCAGTACAGTGGAACTAGATGGATTGAGGTGAAAATGTGACCTCCACTGCATGACATTGGACACTGGACATTGAAGGGGAATAGACCTCAAAAAGTCTGAACCTATCCTTTATTCAAGGTTGAGACCACTGTGTTAGAGGAAAGGGCATGGGGTCAAAAAAATCAATACAATTGTTTGTGTAGGAGTCACATGTGAGAAAAAAACTTGGAAACATTTGTAGTGTTCTTAACCAGGATAACCTTTTTTTGACCTTTTCCTCTTCAAGTCGCACTTTTGACATGTATGCATCAAAAATCTTGCTGGATATTGCTGGAACCTGAAGTCACACAAAAAACATCCCGTCAACACAAGTTCCAAGTTTCAGCTGCAAGTTCTTAATAGCAGGCGTCCCTGCAGAAGTCAAAATATAGTATGTAGTCTATGCGTTGGCAATACTATTCACAAGAAAATCATGCCAATAAAATTAAAATAAACATTGTCATTATCTCATTCTATTATCAACTGTGATACTGAAAAAGTATAGACCCAGACAGCATCAAAAATGCAACTAGTACAATTACACCACTATTTCTTCTGTAATGTTTGTACATATGTGTGTTTGAGTGAGTTAACACTCAAACACACATATGTACAAACATTATAGAAGAAATAGCGTAAAATGAAACTGTATATATACAGCAGCATATACAGTACATCATCAGTTTGTTTAATAATGCACACAGGCACACAAACAATTGGTTTAGAGAGACATTGACATGGTCTTACCACAGAGAGTCTGCTCTCCACCTTCTCCACATCAATCCGCTCCTCGTGTGGTACCTACTCATTGTAGAGCTTGATCGTCTCCAGGAGTTTTTTCTTCTCTTCTCCCACTTTCCTTTGTCGCAAGTGTCGAATTTTGTTGCTGTCTATACAGTTACAAACCACAGAAAACATAATGCACAAGTTTGTGTATGCAGATATCAGAAAGTTGTGTGTAATACTGTTATGAATAATACTTACAACTGAATTAACAATTAATAAATCAAAATGTAAATCTAATCACTGAAAAGGCATAATAAGCCTGTATCTGTAAAATCTAGAGGACATTTTATAACTAAAAATTATCCCAATAATCTGCAAATTGTAAATATAAAGTATAAATAAGTAAAACATTAGATGTGTCAACATACCAGTCTGAGTATAAGATAATAAGACTGGCTTTTTTTTATGTACACCAAGAAACATTTGTTTGATTGACTGCTGAAGGTCATCACATCGGGAACCAGCAGAATCTTAAAAAACAACAAAAACAATAACATAATGATGTTTTTTTGGTAGTAAATATCCAGAGTTTCAAGTTTAAGTTTATCTGAAGGCCAAACGCTCAACAAATATGTAAGTTCATTAGTTCTTTATAAATGTGGTCAAAAACCTGATCCTGTCTCAGGGTATCTGGTCAATACCTTGATGTATCTGCTGGACAAGGCAAGATGAAGGCCATCCTACTTCCATCTGTTCCACCCACTTGTGTGGATCGTCAGCATGTCATTCCTGGCTTTCTAACAGCACATATTATATGAAGCAGGAAAGTGCCATTAATTGTCATGGTATTTCAGTTCAACATTGCTTTGACAATTGAGCTCTAATTAAAGACAAAACTGAGTTTTATTAATGTACTATAATATTAGGAGAATATTACAAGTTTCGCGAACTTTCTTTTATCTCATACTGGATAAAGTATTAGAATGAAAAAAAGAAAGCATAAAAGACAGGTTTAATGATATGATATGATATGATATAAATAAGAAACACCAGATTTTGTCATATACTTGGTGGTGAGGGCACAACGATAAAGGTAGCTGTTTACCATTTCCACCTCCTCCCCTGCAGTTGTGCCTGCACCCTCCTGGTTTCTGCCACTCCAGATGATCTAACAAATCACAAAGAAACTTATCCTCATATACACTATAGTAAGTAATGAAATTCCAATCAAATCAATTAATTGATTACAATCAAATTACAATTTAAAATGGTATGATGAAGAATATGTAGTTCCTCACACTTGGTTGAATGGGCCTTGGTATGCATGACGGACAGGAATGGCTTCATCTGCAGTAAAGGTCTGAGGTCCATCATGGATGCTGCCAGCTTCTCCTTGTAGGGCCAGTATTTGCAGGCAAAATCTGTGCAGTAGAACTGCCCTTTTGTGGTTGCCTGAAGCTCCACAAAAGGGCAGTGGATAGGCAAATATTTCTCCCCTGTACATATTGAGAGCCTTGAGCAACACTCCATGCCTGCAAACAACCACCTCAAGCCCCTCTTCATCAAGTTTGCTCGCTCTTCTTGCAGTCTCTTGAGCAGCAGACCACTGACTTGCTCCGCAGGTTCCTCTCCCTGTAGTCTGCATGAAAAAATTTTCTGGTTAAAACTGAAAGCTGTGATTTTCTCAAAATTAGTTATTTTATCCATCAGGAACATGGAGTGACATCAACTGGCATCTTTGTGATTTGAGACACTAAAAGTTTACTTTCATACTAGTACATAATACTAGTTTGTGTTATATAAGCTGACACCAACTGGTCTTGACAGATACAAAAACTATTAAATAATGGAAAAATCATAATTTTCAATTGTCTCAATTGTCATTTTTGGCCACATAACGTATTTAAAGCAAAGTTGCAAACATTACTAACACTTTTAATTTTGCCTCTGACGTACTCAACAAAATGGTGGACATCTGCGTCTCTGCAGATAAAGGTGCCATCAAAATATGGCTCCTCTGACCTTAATGGGATAAGAAAAAAGATGATGTTCATCAACCTCAGACATTATTTTTTCAGTTTATTTTACAAAATGTACTACAAAGTAAATCAACTAACCCTTTTGACTGCCGAAATCGGTATTGTTTTCTGTTGCCATCTGCACAGAGGGCAAGCATGTTCGGTGTACATGCTGGGCAGGTGAACTGTTCCACGTTGGCCATTCTGTCACATTGGTACAGGCAGAATGTATATTCAACGAAGCTTCGTTGGAAGACATCTCCATATATTTTCCCATCCTGTTGATTAGTAAAAAGTAAAATGAAATAGCTACACTAATATTATCTTATCTCTACTTCAGGCAACTTTCATCCAGACTGAACTTACCCTTCCAAAGTGAACAGTCCTGCTCTCCAACATCTGCAAAAATGCTTGTCTTGACAAACTTGGGGCAACAGTTTTCATCTCTTTGAATGTGCTGAAGACATCCATTGAAAACAAAGTATCAGCATGCACAGTTGCTGCCCGGTCAGGTGTCCACTGTGCCAGACAGAATCTTCACAGCAGATTTGGCATGTGCAAATCATACCGGCCTAAAAACAAGTAGTACATTAAATTGCTGGTTATTTTGAGACACACACCGGGACAAAAAATTAAAATTAAAATATAAATCTACAGGTCATACCATTAATGCAAACCAAAATGACTGCTCTGCCAGCTGACTCTGGGATGTTTACAGGGTCACATTTGCATATCTGGGAGGGTCTCACTGTTGGCAATAGACGTTCTGAAATGAGAAGATTAATAATTAGGGAAAAGCCTTAAAAATGCATCCAATTAAGATTAGAACTTAAGAAAAATAACATGACTCAAAAAAACAACTTTACCAAAAAAGATTAACAAATTACCTTGACTAACAAGTGAATACATGCCATCCTTTTTGTCACAGCACACTGTTGGCTTGATGGGCTTGTAAATCCCCTCAATGCATGAGTCCCTGTTATGAAGTGTGAGCTTTGTGTGTATTTGTATGTCACACTCCATACACAGCCACTTATCTTGCATGCAGTTTCTGCAGCGAATGATGGCAGGGGATGTGCAATGGCTGCAACTTCTTGTCAGGAACTTCGTTGCAGAACAGCAAACAGTCAATGTGATGGGCCCTTGCTTTCCGCCACTCATCCTGGGCTGCAGTTTGGCGCAAGCTCCACGATGAAGATGTTGAAGGCTGTTCCGATGGCTGTTCTGATGAGGTCAGAATGTCCTTTAACATCTGCATCTCAGTGTCTGAAAGACAGATAAAATAAAATGAACATTCATGTCATGCTTTCCATCTTCTTCTTCTTCTAACCGCTTCATCCTCTTGAGGGTCACGGGGGGGCTGGAGCCTATCCCAGCTGACAGTGGGCGAGAGGCAGGGTACACCCTGGACAGGTCGCCAGACTATCGCAGGGCCATGTCATGCTTTGTGCTAACTTAATTAATTACAGTACGGTGTAATCTTACCAAATAAGTGTTGAGAGCTGTTGTCTTGGCTCACTGTAGGAACCTCCTCATACTCCTCACTGGGAGCCACAGAAACTGAAAAGATACATAGACAAGAAAGAGATAAAAAAAAAATACATCTGTTACAGGCATAAAATTCAATGTTTGTATGGTAACTTAACACTGTAATTGGGCTGCACATTTACTTGAAATATTGACAGCACATACGGCCAAGTGCAATATCTAAATCGCAGAGGTGTCAATATTTATGAGTATGAGTAAAAAGTATGAGAAAACATCATTATAATGAAGTACTGTAGTACTGCAGAGATGGCCTGACAAGGAAATCTTGTTCTCCAGAGGAAAGAAAACACGTTTGTATGGTACAGACCTCAATAAATGTCGCATCATCATGGTTTTAATTCTTTTCTTTTTTTTGAGTAAAAATGAAAATTGTGATGCAGAAATTATCTTTCCAACTAATCATTAATTACTGTCATGTAATCACAAATTTTCCTGGTAAAATTCCCTTCATTTTGCTCTATTGTAGAAAATACAAAGCTAGCGTCTTCCGATTAGGGCACACCTAACCTTTAGAGTTGTGTATCAGGTCAACCAAGCTTCACATTAGTCACTGAAAATGAAGGCATGGGTAACTTCCAGGTCTGACTGATAATTAGGTCCATGACTCACAAACAGTGTTTTAATGTGTTTTTTTCTCAGCACTTGAAGATCAAAAAACATAATAATAAGAGAAAACATAGACAAATGAAAGGTTTCTACTGAAGGTTTAATGGACCACCACAGTGATTTGGATCTTATGGTTCCATCTCCTTAAGAGAGGAATGGGACCACACATCCAGAACTAAATCTCTTCAATCTCTTCAAACTCACTACCTGCTTCATTTTGACTTCACTTATCTCGTTTCCAGACCTATACCAAATATACATTGTAAAACAGATGAAGTTGACAACATATGGAACAGATCCAACCTGTGACCTTTCCAATGGCGCAATTTAAAAGACAATACATAAAGGAAATATATATAAATATATATAAAGGACAGACATAAAGGAAATGCACTGGAGGCCCCACCCAGTTTGGTGGTCTATGTTTCAAACACAATTAAATGACATAGGGCTATGTTAGCTGAATTTTGAATACCAGGGAGACAGTTACTCGATATTGCCCGTTTGAGGGGGGTAATAACAAGTAATTTTACAAGACATAAACCACCTGTAGCTGAAGCACGTGTCCTTGTCTCTCCACTCCTAGTTCTTTTCACTAATGGACGTCCGTCTGCATCTCTCTCCACCCATCGGACTTGAAATTTAGTGCCCTTAGCAGGTATAGTGGATGCTGCTTTGTCTTTGGCTTTCTTTGCCTTGCATGACAGAAAGTGAACATTGTATGATAACACTTAAATACATTCAACTCTTAAGAAGTTTCGTACAAATTTCACTCTCCAATTCACTCACTTTAGTATCATCACCAATACTGCGAGATTACTGAAGATACTCACTTTTTCTTGAGCCAGAAGCATGTCTGCAAGGAAAATAGCATCCTCTGCTTTGCCTTTGTCTTGCTGATCAGCCATTTCAGACAAACATATTGAAAGGCAGAGGGACGGTCAGATGGATAGACAGACAGAAAAATAGATGGATAGACAGAGAGAGAGAGAGGTGTGTGAGGTTTGAAAATAAAGGTCCACCACGTTAGTTAGCTAACGTGATGCAATGTTAACGTTGTCATATGAGCAGTGTAACATTAACATAACATTAAGGCTATACTTGTGTATGTGAATTAAAAAGTGGCGAACTGTGTGAAATTACAATAAGGTGTGTAACGTAAATGAAAAAAAACTAATGTGACATTTGACTGTCACATATAAAATATTAAGAAGATTAGTGTATGATATAGGCCTGTGCTTATACAACAATAGATAATGCACAGACAGAATATGAGGACTGTGATGGCCACCACCTTTTTGTTTTGCTAAAATAAATTGATTATGATCTGTTAAACATTGAAGTAAGTTAAGTTGTATTGTTTGCATGTAATGGAGTCTGTTAAGTAGGTAACCTAACACATATATTACTTTTAATATCTATTTGTCTGTGTAAAGTTTTCCTCTAGGTGACCCAGACAGACTGGACCAGTGGACACTCAACACGAGGAGACAGAACTGGACTCCAAACAAGACTTCCCATCTGTGCAGTGAACACTTTGAGAGTCATCACTTCAGCACTGACTCCAGGATAAAGACACCTTTTTTCATACAGTACCTCACAAAGAGTCAAGAAACTTATTAGTTTGAAATGATGAATTATTGTCCATAATACATTTAAATGCATTACATAAATTACTAATTGTCATACATTACTAGGTACTCGATTAGGGCACAGCTTGCTCCGTACTATTCCTGATAAGGTGAAATTACTGACACACCAGTGCAGTTTAGTGTTCCCCTGATGCAAAAGGCCAAATGAAGATTTTATTAATCAAGGAACATGACATGTATTTACCAACTTTAACATTTTAGTGCCTTTTATGCAAAGACCCTTTATCAAAGTGAGAATTACTACCTTTTCCCCACACACAGTCTGTGAAGAACCAATGGAAAAAATATTCTCATAATGAGACAGCTGAACATAGCATGATTCCACAGTGGCAGTGAGCTTTGGTAACAGTTCAGTTTCCTTTTGATAGCAACAATTATTTTAATGTGGATGAAGTGCATACTGTACATTCATACTCCAGTTGTCTTGATAGTACAGTTAAATTTAAAATCACATTCAAATATAAAGTTGAATATCTACAGAACTTAAACACAAAACTATTTTATGAATGACAGCCACTTACTCAGCAATAAGATCATTTTGGTGGTGAGTGGGCTTTTAACCAAGACAGGCTGTAGTTAATGTTTTCTACCTGTGTTTTTAACCTATTATCTTTCTCTCATGTAGGACACTTGTGGAAAGTTACAACGCCTCGACCAATGTGATATTTACTCCACAGTAAAGAAGTTGTTTAACAAGAAATTAAGATTTTGCAAATTATGACACTGGGTCCTAATCCATAGGTTTTATAATTACTGTTATAAATCTTTTCATTTATTTCATGTGTACTTTTTGTAACATTTTAAAATGGATGTTTTCATGAATGCAAGCTTTGACTTAATTTTGTTAAACTGTTTGTGAAATGGTTCGAATTTTTGTGATATAAAGTGGATCAGACAAAATTTACTTTAGAGTAAAAGCAATTTTTTTGAAAGCTGTCTTTCATCAGTTTGCTGTGATGATTGGAAATATAGTGGTAATACCTTGTTATTAATGGCATCTTAATGTTTTCATTTATGTCTTAACATTTACCCAAGTTTGCATTTGTCTTAGCAGAATGTAAAAAAAAAAAAAAAAAAAAAAAAAAAAAATGAAAAGCTGATGTTATGTGCTGGTTTTGTTTGGACATTTCTTTAAGACAAATGAAGAAAATTCACTGAGAAAGTCTCCTCCTTTTGTGAAAAACAAGGAAATATGTGCACACTGAATAGTTTTAAGTCCCGTAGGAGGTATTATTTATTTGTGACGTTGTGACATATGAGAAGGTTCTGTGGGTATTGCTCGGTATTGAGACTTATATAGTGAGGCTAAAAAAAACCAGCAACACATAATTGGGTCATTATCAAAATACGGTGATTTTCAGTTTTCAAAAAAGTCAAAAAAGTAAAAAAAAATTAATTCAGTTTTCACAAATGTAATTTAATGGGAAGTATTTATTAGCATGTTGACCATGTTAACAACTGTAATGGACAACTAGAACATTTGTCTTTTTAAAAAATTTTTATGTTTTTTATAAGGCGTACTTAGTTTTCTGTCATTGGTGTTACCACACTTTCGGTTATAATTACAAGATTCATGAATGCAATAAAATGAATCAAAAGGCACATATCACAACATCTGGAAACTGTTGAACAAACTCCATGAAATAAAACAGTAATTTTTGGAATTAACTTTGAAATATTTAACATTATTACTCAATTTCAGTGATAATGTTTTATTCGACTATATGTGTACTTTTGATAAAAGACAAAATATGCTGATAAAATTACTGAAATTTACCATGGATGAAGTCAAATAATAATATATTTGGATAAAAGTTAAATTGCACTGACATAAGTAATAATAATATCTTAAATGATGTCTAATGTTATATGATCTTCAAATTTCCTTGTATTAACACCATTGACGCAAATGTAACACCAATGACTTTATACTGTATGACAAATAATTTCTATTCATTGTTACATTTAACATTCCAATAAATGGCACTGTACAACACTGTATAACAATTAATTTAATTTCAAATTCAATTTCAATTAATTTCATGCATTTCAACTCAGTATGAATAAAATCTAACTGTTCTCATTCATAGCTGATGAAGGTAAAGATAACAGTAAAAAAAAGAACAGAAAACAGGCAAGGATAGGCCTGAATGACTTTAAAACAGCTAAAGACTTCCATTAAAACAGTCATTAAAAATTCCATAACATGGAGTAAACAGGCATAACATTAAAACATAAACTTCAAGAGCTATTTCATCTATCTCTGTTATTAGTGCAAACAAACGAGGGCCAAAAAAGAAGGCACTGGTCTGCAGCTCTGAAAGAGCTGTAAATTCATCTTTGCTTGTTGTTGATTTTTGATGTTTTCATTTTGTAATGTTTACATACACATTTACATTTGCATCTCGTCTCTGCCTGTACAATCGTTGTTTTTCAGCGGCACTTATTTTTGCCATAGCCTCCCTGTAAAATAGATTAGGACATTCAGAATTCTTCATACATTATGAAAATAATCAAAATAACTGTTTAATTTTGTATTAAATGTATATTTATATGTTTTAGTTGAGATAAAACATGCTAAATGATGATAAAACACAGGCCTATAGTCATTGGTGTTACAGGCAAGGGCGGTAACACCAATGACAGTAACACCAATGACAAACATCTATAACAGGCTAATTGCACAAAATGGTGTCTAAGCTAGCTCAAATGTGGCATGAGTCAGCATTTTAAAATCTGTAAATTACACTAATTAACCCGTTTTTTTCCATAAAAATATTTCACTCTAGCACAAATCAAAGTAACACCAATGACACAACAAAAAGAACCATGTCGAAAAACAAAACTTTAACTGAAAATATCTTACTTTTACTCAGTAAAGAGACACTCACCATGCATTGACTTAAATTGACTTCTTCTTCTTCTTTCTGACCTTGACCTGACCTCTTACATATTCTTGACCTTTCAAAATAAGGGTCTGTGATACCAGTAACACCAATGACACCCAATCAAGGGACAGATATTCTTTTAAAAAATATTTTTATTATTAAATAGCCAATTTAGTTTTAATTTTATTCATATATTAAGAGCAGTGTTTGTCCATAATTGACCAATTATTATTTTTTTAAACAAAAAAGAGGAAATATTTTTACACCGTCCAATACCGTTGAATCATGGCAGTGGGACAAGTGTTTTTTTTAGCTACAAAGGAAATTAAAATTTAAATAAAAAAATAAAACTGCAAATATATAAACTGAAATTATCATCATCATTTAAAATGGTATTGAATTACATAATATTGGTTTAATGTGGATGATTTTTTTTTAAATTTTCAAGCATTTGTGTGTCTGGAAAATGCAGGGACATGTTTTTCACCGTATTTTGAGAATGACCCAATTGGCTGATTATCTTTCTGCTTGCCTCACTATAAAAACGTCACAGTACCTTTGCCTGAGGAAGACCCTCTTAGAGTTGGCAACATAGCAAACAAGTGATACCTCCTTGGGGGCTTCAAAACTATTGTGTCCAGCTAATTCCGTGTTTTTCACTTTGAGCCCTTTTATCTAGTCACATTCTTCTGTGTTAAAACTAGACTTCTAACAGAGCAGCAAACAAAGGTTACTCTCCAAAATCTTCTCAGGCTCTGCTGCTGGGTGTAAGATGCTTAGTTATCTTCAAGTACAAAGTTAAAATAATCAGGCCCACACAGAAATGGACAGCTTAATTTTTTGTCAGTGACAATGTTAAACATTAATGCTTAATGTTTTGTCTGTAGTATATGATTTGTTTGTCCTTTCAATTGACAGTCAGATTTGATTGTGAAATACAACATTCAGTCAGTAACAAAGACAAAAGGAGTGCAAATGTAAATAAAATTTATTGAAATTTTAAACAAGTTATAGATGAATATCAAAAACTCAACATTAGCCATGACAGCCTGGGCTATGATCAGGCCTAACAAAATGTGTCCTAAAGGCCAAATTCAAAAGCAGTAACACTGCCAACTGTAAGCAGTTCACTGCGTTTGGAGGTGGTCTTTAAGACAATTAACTAATTTACTTAAAAACATATAATTTCCCCTAGGTGTGAGATGAATGTGTCTGATGTGAGGGTGCTCAATTATGGCACCATTTAAACTAAGAACAAATGTAGCCATAACACACACATTTCCTGGCCTTATCAATCTTTGCTGGATTGCCACCAGCCTCCCACCTGCATCTTTGGGCCAATGAAGAAAATATCTTAATGCCAGGATGCTGGAGGTGAAGCTGGTGCAGGTCCTCCTTCATCATGCTGACCAGCTTGACACTGCTGACCTTCACCATGCCATTGCCGCCACAGTGGATGATGAGGACATCTGGTGCTGCTCTTCCTCGCAGGGAGTGCGAAAAGAAGGAGACATTTCCCCACTGCAGTCAGCCAACCAGCAGACACGGACGCCCGGCATGCTGAGGGTGCTTCCCAAGGTCTCTGCAGCTCTCTGGACACCACGCTGGACATAGCTGTCACCAATGATCCACACTGTGTATATGAAAGTAAAATGAGTGTAATAAATTACTAGCGTTATATATTTAAAAAAAGTTGAAGCTTTTTTTTTAAGATAACAGCTGAATCATTGTTTCAAAGTTTGTTGTATAACGTTAGTTTCAGCTAAACTCAACTTACCTCAAGTTTCGTGAGGGAGCTGGCACCAAGGGAGCAGCCAACACCACAGGGCTAGCCAAAGTAGCGTAGCTTCTTAGCCTCGTAGCTTCTTAGCCTAGCTTCTTAGCCTTAGCTAACTTAGCAGCGCCGAGCGAGGTGGGCGTGTTTAGGCAACCAGGCTTCCTTTGGCCCACCTCTTTGCCCATTTTTGATTGTTCGGGAGTTGGGTGGAGTCAGGCACTGCCAAGATGGCGACGTCCAGAGCAGAGTACGTCCATTATTTTATACAGTCTATGGGTAAACCGTGACCCTGACACGGGATCGCCTATGGACCGGCGGGTGTATTACACGCTTCGCCATGATACTGGATTGTCACAGGAGTGGATGTCTTCCGCATGGCTGACTCATTAAAGGAGGAACTGCCTGACAATTTTGAGTGTTCTTGGCCAGATTCCTGTAAGATAAAAGATAATGAGCTATCACAAAAGCAACATTTCTTTGAATTACTGAACACCTATCAATTAATCTAAACTTAACTGAACACAAATGAAGACTACCATTATTAGGTACCATTTGTAAAGTGGTTCACGCTGAAAATAACGTCAACATTTTGCCACATTTAGCTTCAAACAATGTTTAAAAAAGTGTTGTGAATTTTTTAACGTCACCTTTTACCACATTTACAGCAATATTTGTTAAAAATATATTAAATAGTTAAATCTAAATATTAAATGTGGCACCTAAATGTTAAATCTAAATATTAAATATAAATCTAAATGTTAAATCTAAATGCTAAATATAAATATAAATGTTAAATCTAAATATTACATCTAAATCTAAATGTTAAATCTAAATGCTAAATATAAATCTAAATGTTAAATGTTAAATCTAAATGTTCTGGGTGAAACTAAATATTTAGCTAATATGCAAATTCACACTGCCGGTCACCGGAAGTACCAAAATAAAAGCTTGAGATGGTCAGACTGTGTTAATAGAATCAAATAACGAATTAAAACCAACTTATCGGGGGAAATGGACACTTGAACATACATTAGTGTGATAATAACTACCTAAAATAACAAGAAACATGTTTGGAGAAATTTTATTTGATGTGTACTTTGAGTTGTTAGTGTCCCTTCGGAGGGAATCACCTTGTTGTTTACAAATACTTCCGGGTAGAAAACCAGCGGAGTTTAGCTATATATATATATATGCATATCTCACATTTTTCACGTCACTATATCACCGTTTAGACTAATCTGATGTTTGTAAAGTCTATAAACACTATGATTGAACAAACATTACTATCACGTTCTGAAATTAATAACATGGTTATCGTAGATTAGCGGGGCTAACCAGCTGTTAGCCCTGTTAGCGGTGTCTGTAATTACTCATTAACTCTAAATGGTCCATGAAAAAAATATTTTTTCTAGCGGATGTCTTAGTTACAACATGATTGAGCTAACTGGAGTAGTTTCATGTCGTATCCGACAACGGGAGGCTAACAGATGACGTCCTGATAGCTTTGCTGCTGCTGCAGCCACTGATGCTTTCTAGACATCGTGATTTCCCAAAACTGAATAAATACCACACATCGCAACACAAAACTGCTTTGCTAGCTCAATCATGTTGTAACTAAGACATCCGCTGGAAAAAAAAATATTTTTTTCACGGACCGTTTAAGAGTTAATGAGTCATTACAGACACTGCTAACGGTGCTAAGAGCTAACGGCTGTTAACTTAGCTTAGGTTGTTAATCCCTCCGAAGGGACACTAACAACTCAAAGTACACGTCAAATAAAATTTCTCCAAACATGTTTCTTGTTATTTTAGGTAGTTATTATAACGCTAATGTATGTTCAAGTGTTCATTTCCCCCGATAAGTTGGTTTTAATTCGTTATTTGATTCTATTAACACAGTCTGACCATCTCGAGCTTTTATTTTGGTACTTCCGGTGACCGGCAGTGTGAATTTGCATATTAGCTAAATATTTAGTTTCACCCAGAACATTTAGATTTAACATTTAACATTTAGATTTATATTTAGCATTTAGATTTAACATTTAGGTTTAGATTTACCATTTAGATTTAACATTTAGATTTATATTTAGATTTAGCATTTAGATTGAACATTTAGATTTAGATTTAGATTTAATATTTAGATTTATATTTAATGTTGAGATTTAACATTTATATTTAGATTTAGCATTTAGATTTAACATTTAACATTTAGGTGCCACATTTAATATTTACATTTAACATTTAGGTGCCACATTTAATATTTAGATTTAAC
Source organism: Epinephelus fuscoguttatus (assembly GCF_011397635.1). Taxonomy (NCBI): domain Eukaryota; kingdom Metazoa; phylum Chordata; class Actinopteri; order Perciformes; family Serranidae; genus Epinephelus; species Epinephelus fuscoguttatus. The sequence goes on along the minus strand of NC_064767.1, from coordinate 42,782,886 downwards.
CATTTAATATATTTCTAAGTTAACAAATATTGCTGTAAATGTGGTAAAAGGTGACGTTAAAAAATTCACAATACTTTTTTAAACTTTGTTTGAAGCTAAATGTGGCAAAATGTTGATGTTATTTTCAGCCTGAGACACTTTACAAACAGCACCCCACATCGCAACACAAAACTGTGTTCCAAAAACACTGTGCTGTTAACTCAATGTGCTGCTACCAACTTAAATAGGTGGTTAGTTTAGGCCACATCACTAAGAAACTGACCTCCTCCGATACACCATGACAGGCATGCCAGACTGCTTTTCTTCGGTTCTCGGTTCAGTTCTCCGGGCCTGGGAAAAGATCCCGCAAGTCTTCACGAGACAGGGTGATCATCATTGCCTCAGTGATGTTTGCAGCTATGAAAACATTGGAAGACAAACATAGCAAGATGAAACAATGTCCTAGAAATTAAACTGCATGATACTATTAGAAGTTGATACTTCATTAGCTATTGCTAACCAGTTTAGTATAGAAATGTGCCTCTGCCGTATTCCTGTCTGTGTCTGTGACCCCCGTTCAACCCACAACCGGCAGGATTCGCCTTTCGTTTCTGCTGCTGGTTGAAATCTGTACGCACAGCGTGTTCCTGAATGATTTCTTTTGCTTGCACAAAACTATTTTTAGTCACAAATGCCAGTAAAATGCTCCCACAGTAGAGCTCTGTGGAAAACAAATCACTGTAGCAAATATAAACAAATTTAGCCTACAAATAAAAATAAATAAATAATAACTTTCACTGCTTAAAGATACTCAATAGCTCAGCTAATACCTGAAATGTCACTGGAAAACAAACCACTGCAGCAGCATATTGAGTCACCCTCTTGCAATTGGACTTTGAACTTTGAACACAGTAGTGGTACTGCGAGGTACCGTAGTACTATGGTACTCCAACATTATAGTATCATATGTACCATGGTGTTTTAGTACCGCGGTCTACCGTTCCGTACCAGTATACAGTGCAACACTACTTCAGTTATGTGTAAACTAATTTAATTTACATGCCTCTGCATTCGTATGTTCATATAATATGTTAAAGAATAATATTTCCATACATTACCTCTTAAAGTCAACACGGCGACATCATCCAATTTTTCCATGCTGTTAGCTGACTGACTTAGCTAACTTAGCTAGTTAATGTGTGTGGAACTGATGGTTGTCCGAGTGAGTACAGGGTGTATAACTCCTTATACTATCACATAAAGCGGACACATACGCATCATCTCCTCCAAGTTGAAGCGGTGGAGGCGGAAGGACCGACTCGCCACAGTTTACCCGGAGCAGACGACCAAAGTAATGCAAGCCCTGTGCCTGAAGCGAAGGGCTCAAGCATCGCCATCCCAATGGTGAGTCATACACAAGTCGTGACACAAGCCCAAAACGGGCTGTGTCTGATCCGAGCACGTCCACGAAACATGTTTGTTTTTATCAATGACAGACTCTTGTTGTAATTTCAAGCGAAAGTAATAGCAGTGTTGAAAGTAATGCGTTAGTGTAATTCCACTACTAACAAGTAATCGAACCAGTTTCCTCCTTTATTAGCTTATTGGAATACAAGTTCAGTTCAGAGGCCTATAGTAATGTTAATTTATTGGCAAGAGAGCAAGTGAAGGGATACTATTTAGTATGTGTGTCAATCTTAACACTCATGAAGTACAGATTTTTTCTGATGCTGTCAAAGTCATTGTTTTTTTTTTTTTTACAGTTTTTTTTATTATTTGTTGTTATTTTAGATACTCAAAATAAAGACATCAATCAGTAAAAATATACCCATCTTATACCTTTTTATAGGAAGAAATCTAGCTAGCTAGATTACCTGGGTAGTTACTGTCAGATTGTCTGGTGGTGCTACCCACCAATGCCAATATTTTTCCTGTTTTAATAGATATGTTTGTGGTTAACCTGTTTCAGAGTGAATTTCAAGAAGATGGAGAAGGTCGCATGAATGTTGACTTACCTAAACATGCAACTGCCTTTCTTCTTCAAGCCAGAGAAACCCATTGACTGACACAGGTAATTTATTTTCCAATTACTTGTATTTCATTTTTAGTAGCAAGCTTGAAAGCAATAAGCTTAAACTGTAGAATGACTTAGGCACTGTTCAGACCTGGCATCTTGGCTGATCCGATCACAGGTGGACAGCTTAAGGCATGTCAGAGAAACACATGACATTAGAATGTGTCTCCACATGCTTCTTCAGTGACCATTTGTGATCAGCTCTCACTTCCCTGCTATATATGCAAATGGACACATAGTTTGCTTACAAAATCTGCCCATCCACTGTATTTACTGAGCATGAGCTAAGAATATTGACAAAATAATACATACAACACTTACACTTTTATTTAGTACTGTCCACTTGTGATCCTATTGCTTAAAACGCGTTATATGATCAACTGTAGACAAGGTCTTAAAGCTGCAGAAGGCAGTATTATTTCATTACCTCCGCCAAGGAGGTTATGTTTTCGCTGGCGTTGGTCTGTTTGTTTGTCTGCAAAATAACTCAAAAAGTTATGAACGAATTTTGATTTCCAGGAAAGGTGGATAATGAGACAAGGAACAGATGATAAAATTTTGGTGGTGATCGGTTGAAGCAAAGTTGATAAAATAATAAATAAAGTCTATGGTCTGACAGCCTCAGCAGCAATTAAGACGGTGAAAATAGTGCCATCTGGTGGCCGGAAAGCATCTCTTGTTCTACTTGGTAAATATTGTTGTAATTCTAAAGTTGAAATTATATTCTGTGTTGGTACAAAATAAAAATGAAATAAATAAATATACTAACTATCAATAAATAAATATCACTAACTATGTAACTGAAGGGTAAAGTGTTTCTGTGAGTTTGCGTGTTGACTGCATTTTTATATGAATTTTATAATGTAGTATTTTTTTTTTGGTTTGTTTGGTTTTTTTTTTCATCCCCAGAGAGCTGTTAACCAAATGGTGAGTGGAGTCCAGCAGTATCAGGCCGCATTATTGGAGCACCTCAAACAGCAAATGACCGACATGATTGAGAGACATTCTGGGGACCTGGATCAACTAAAGAGTGATGCAATGGGGATATTTGACCAGTTTGTTGACCCTTTCAGTCAAATTGCTTCCACCCATTTGCAGGATAAGACCATCAAAGAACTGTTAGAACCCGCTGAACCAGAGATTGTTGTCGCAAAACAAACAGTATGTTACGTGAAACATGGCGACTCCAGCGTTCTTACCATTAAGGATCATTGTTTTCATTATATGCCATTGGTGAAAAGCTTGGAGCAGCTGTTATCACATCCAAGCATTATTGGAATGATTGACGAGAGGCCACAGCCATGCAAGGATGGATTTTTTCATGATTTCATTGATGGAGACATTTTTAACTCGCACCCACTGTTTATGAAAGTTCCCACAGCATTGCAGTTAAAAGTTTTATATACAGATGAAATTGAGCTATGCAATCCTCTTGGATCCCGGGCAAACAAAAACAAATTGCTATTGATTTATTACACCTTAGGTAACATCAGCCCTAAATACAGATCAAGACTTGCTGCCATTCGTCTGCTTGCCATGGTAAAGTCAAAAGATCTTTCCCATTGTGGTATTGATGAGATATTTGAGAGGATTAACCGTGACTTCATGGAGCTGTGTGATGGTGTCCAGGTTGTCACTGCAGATGGAGAGGACATTTTATGGCACTCATGTCTGTGTGCGGAGACACTCTAGCTCAGCATGAAGTGGCTGGTTTTAAGATAGGAGTGGGGTTTGCCTACAGGCAAATGCAGGCACTGCGAATGCAACTTTGAAGACATGCAGAAGCAATTTAATGAAGATTTGTTTGTTAAAAGGACAATGGCAACTCATAACAGGCAATGTAATGACAATGAAAAGGCGAACACTGACTTTCTGAAAGACAATCTAAAAATTACATATGGTATAAAAAGGCGAAGCAAATTAACAGAATTTCCTCACTTTGATATAATCAATCAAACCCCACAAGACATCATGCATGTCATTCTTGAAGGTGTTGCCCCATATGAAATCAAATGTGTTTTAAAGCATCTTGTGCTTTCGGGGCATATGGACTTGGACACATTCAACAGTGCAATTATTTGTTTCCCTTATTCTCCTGTGGATGCAAGACATAAGCCTTGCCCCATATCTGTAATTACACTGTCATCAAATGACAATAAATGGAAGCAGTCAGCTGGGCAGATGCTGGTTTTGTTAAAGATCCTGCCATTTCTCATTGACAAAATTGCAGAAAATGATTACACACAAATGATACTTAAGTTGTTAGAGATAGTCAAAATTCTGTTTTCATCCATTATTGCTCTCTCAACTCTTTCAAGGCTGAAGCTTTTAATAGAGCAACATTTAAAACATTTCAAACAACTGTTTCCAGATGCAAATATTATACCTAAACAGCATTACTTGCTGCATCTTCCTTCACAGATTAAGGCACTTGGTCCTACAGTGAGACATATGTGTATGCGCTTTGAGTCAAAGCATTGCTTTTTTAAGCAGTGGGCTTTGAAAAGTACTTTTAAAAATATCTGCAAGTCTCTTGTGAAGCACAACCAACTTTATGAATGCAGTCAGAATGTGCACAAGAAGCATCCAATTTGTTCAAGTGAAGTTGACCCAAGTTGGGCCCAGCCTCTGAGGTGAAAAATGTTCACTATGTGGAAGGAAAGATTAAAGACTTCTTAGGAATAGAGCATGTTGAACATATAGTTTCGGTACAGTGGATTATGCAACATGGAAATAAGCATACATGTGGAAAATCTTTGGTTATTTCTAATGTCATCAGTGATACTCCAGAGTTTGCACTTGTGAAAAACATCTATGTTTTAAATTTGTCAGTGTATTGTTTTGAATGCCAACCTCTCTCTACAGTTGGGTGGAATGATCATTATTTAGCTTACAAAGTAAAAGTTCCCTACCTAGCTCAAGCCAATATTTTCGTGGATGTTCAAAAGCTTGTTGATTATACACCATACTACTATGTAAATTTCAATAATAGCAAGTACATTCCACTGAAGTATGATCTCACAGACATCATCAAACATCATTCTTAAGTCTGTATTGAGTGTGGGTATTTGAGCTATTTGGGCTTTTTTAAGCACTAACAAACAATTGAGTATGTATTTTCACTTCTTATTTTTGGAATAATGTGTTGCAGTCTGTCCAAAGTTTAACAGAACAGTGAAAGAAATTTAATTCCAGCTTTTGCTTCTCTTTTTTACATATCACATGGACATGGTTTGATGGATCTGTAAGAAAAATAGCAATTTTCAATAAAGCAGATTTGTTGTCTCAATTCAAGTGTATTTCTTGAAACAAGACGATTCATCTTTTACAAATAATACAGCAGCTTAAAAACCTTATGACATGTCAAAAAGCTAGTTTCATCTGAGATACGACTCAAAATAAGATGTTTTCAAGACTATTTCACTTAACAGGATTTTCAAGATGCACCATCTAAAACAAGTTCCTATATCTCACTTAAATGTTACTCTTTAGGTGATTATGTTTTGTATTAATTGTGATAAGATATTTTGACTTGAAATTAGAAAATTATACTTAGCAAGATTTTGAGTTTTTGCAGTGTGTGAAGTGTCTCCAGCTGTAGCATAGGAATTCTAGAGATGACAGACAAGCATGATGATACCAAACCTGGTAACCTCATGACAGCTTTTCTCCAATGCATACACACAAAAATGAATCTATGCATACAGTTAAGAGAACTTGTGCCGGCACCCCATGTATAGAGGTGATGCCTCGCAGCAGCGGTCGCAAGTTCAACTCTCACACTCTTCACTCTGTTCTGTCCAAAAAGGACTTCAGACTGCTGAACTGATGAAAATTTTAAGTGTTTTCACTCAAATACAAACTCTAAATCACATTTTTGCAAAACCCTAAGGACAAATTGGCACGCAATTTAGCACACTTTCTTCCACTGGAAAACACCAGCCTTACAAAATGCCACATCCTAATTACTATTTAGTCTAAGCATGTGTCAGAGCATAAAAGGGGCCTCAGGTCACTTCAACTGTGTTGGGGAAAAATGAAGGGGCATGAAGAACGGTAAGCCCTACTGAAGAAATAGTTCTTTTGCAGGCTGAACATTATACTGTATCACAGTCACAAACAAATATTGGCTTTGTTATCTTTTTGTATTTGTGTACTGATTCCATACTTACATCACCAGAAAAACAGTCTCAACATAATCTGACTACAGTGTTTCTCATTTTACCTAAATATACCACGACTTTTCCAAAATGGATAACATTTGTCTATTCTCAGAACTCTGACAATGTAGCCGGATCAACTATAGGTTGCAATTTTTGAGTTATGGCCAAAAACACATTGTGTTAGGTCACACTAACTTTGACCTTTGACATTAAACCACCAAAATGTAATCAATTCTTTGCTGAGTCCAAGGGAATGTTTGTGCCAAATTTGAAGAAATTTCCTCATGGCTTTCTTGAGATATCACGTTCACAAGCATGAGACGAATGCAAGGTCACAGTGACCTTGACCTTTGACCAGTAAAAGCTTTTCTAAGTTTGAGAAAGAAGTATGACAGCAAGACAAGATCAAAACCTTTATGGCTGTAGCAATCCAGCCAACAAGGATGCCATGGAAAAATCTGATTGAGTACAATAAAAAGAAATGTCTCTCAGTATTTCTCAATTTTGGGTGACATCCTTTATTGGTTCTTTTGTGAAGACAGAATGCACTAAAAAAAACTGTGCCATAGAGAATGCTTACTGTACTGCAACACAGGTCATATTCTAGGTGTTTCCTTTACGTCTGTAATGTTGTGTCAGCCACAGTTGATGGGCACAGAGAAACATGCACACTAGAATAAAATGAATAAAATACTTCTTTTTTTTTTTCAAAAAAGTGTAAAAAGTGCAGAGTACAGGAGAGAAGTAGAATACAGTTCAATAACAACTTATCTATCATACATCATCTGTTTGCCCTGAAGTTTCACAAAGGCCAAATAAATATTATCTTGACAAACAGACGACAGGCAGATGTACAGGCAGACAGACGTACAGATAGATAGATAGATAGATAGATAGATAGATAGATAGATTCATTCATTCATTCATTTGATCTGTACTAACAGATAACAGAGAAAGATAAAAAAGTAGTCAGCCCACAGTTGAACCTAAATGTGATTAAAGTTTCAAGGCTGTAGCTCATATCATGAAATACTCTGGATTCTTATGCAACAAACACAAAGTATAGTTGAGGCTCAAGAAAAAAACACTTTGGGAGTTTACCAAAATAAATGTATTCATCCTATGGGAAGATGCAATATGTGGGGCCCCAATTTTGGTTGGTTTTTGGAACTGTGGACAAGGTTGTTTTGGGAAACATGGTTGTATTGTGCCCAGTAATGGCCCACAGTACATTTTTTGTCCCAGGCCTCCCTAGAAGATTAATCTAGCCCTGTCTGTGGGGAAGCCATATTATCTGTACTACCCAGGTTCACATCTACCCAACAATTTTACAACCCATTCAATAGTTGTTGAAAGAACGAAAGAAAGAAAGAAAGAAAGAAAGAAAGAAAGAAAGAAAGAAAGAAAGAAAGAAAGAAAGAAAGAAAGAAAGAAGAGCAAAAACAGTACAAAATGAGGAGGCAGAGGAGATGAAGAACTAGTAAAGTGATGTAGTGTAGAACCCTGAACCTCAGCATGGCCTCATCAGAGTCTATGCAGGCCTCAGTGCCTCTTTGAACAAGTGTAGCCCGTGACTGCTCTACTGTATAATCACAGCGCTGAGGAAGAGAGGTTGCAATTTTGATATTTAAAAGCCACAGCTGCTTGATACTGTGGCAACAGAGGAAAAGATGTAATAAAACACAACTTTTTTCTGGTAAGTGCCTTGTGTTCTATAAGTCCTTGAACTTTTCATCTCATTTGATTTCACTGAAACTGATCACATGTAAAGGCAAAGAAATGAAAAAGAGGAGGACTGATGCTCCTTTGTGACCTTTTCAGCACTCATCTCATGCAAACCAACCTGCGAGGTTGTGGGAAAGCTAGGCCTTGTTAGCCTTGTCATAGATGGAAATAAAAAGGTAAGAAATCTCCAGCTTGTGATCATTTGGCAATCAGTCTCAGAGTCATCAGCCACCAACGTTGGTAACCGCCACAAATGGCTTTTTTCAGTAACGAGTAGTGTAAGGCACTACTGTCCCTAAATGCAGTAATCACATTACAGTTACTAATCAAACACTTAAGAATTCATCATTAGATCTTCCCCTTACTTAAGAGTTAGTGACGACGGGCTTCAGGCTGTTGCCAACGGGTCATCTTCCGTGTCCAGCCAGTCAGCGGGGAACACAGATGCAGGGACGAGACAGAGGATGGGAGAGTTTCTGCCACAAACAAGTACTGGGACCCGGGAGCCATGGGAGCAGCTTCATGTGTTTACAGCAGATAGCAGGAGCGAGGACAAACGTTTCACTCCGCTACTCTGTGCTGCAATGGAGCACACACTTTCAGATTAGAATTGTAACGTCCGTTGTCCTACTAAGTATTGATAACACGCTTAATATTTTACAAATTCAAGTTTTTTTTATTTGATGAACGTGGTGCTGATATGCAAAAATGAACTAAATGACTATGGGGCAGTGGGCAAGTAATATAATCATAACACCTTTACACATGGTAACCACCCTGCAACCCTGCAAATACTTAAGGAGAGAAATGCAACAGCCTAATAGCATTTTGGGTTTCAGTCATCGCTACAATTACACTGATGGAAGACAACATATGCTTATATACGAGTGAGGGGGCACAGTGAATGAAGTGGGGGTTCACTGCACCCTGGTGCCCCTCGTCAAGCCGACTCTGGGTATATCCATCTAGTTAACTATACCTACCTCAGGATTATTACACATATGTAAGGTTTAATGCTATATCGTTAACTGGCAAATTACGTGACAATGCATTTCAGGCAATTTTAATAACTAGTAATGTAACGAGTATTGTAACTAATTACTTTCTCCAGGGAGTAATCAAGTAAAGTAAGGGATTACTTTTTTGTCTCCCAAGTAAAATGTGTAATGTGTAATACATTACTTTTTTGAGTAACGACCCCCAACACTGTCAGCCACCATATACAGCAGGTAAAATAAGTATTGAACACGCCACCATTTTTCTCAGTAAACATGTTTCTAAAGGTGCTATTGTCATGAACTTTTCACCAGATGTTGATAACAACCCAAGTACATACAGAGAAACCAAAACAATTAAGCTCAGAACTGCATAATAATGATAATAATAAAAATAAAGTGAATGACATTACTTAAATAAGCTCTACATTTCTGAGCAGTCCTACCCTTGACAATCATCTTCCTCCTCTGTCCTCTCTTTCTTCCAACTTTCTTCATCTTTGAGATTGCAGTTATGAAACATTAACATTAATAATCTACGTTTTAACTAGGAAATAATCATCCAATCAGCAATAGGCTGCTATTTTAATTAAGCTGCTAAGAGACTTAAAATGGCAAAGGTGGAATACAAAAAGAAACTGGAGAGGAATCTACAACACAGCAACATCTGTGAAATGTGGAGAGGAGTCAACCCCATCTCTGGTTACAACAAGAAAAGACAGCCAGTGGTGGGTGATGCAGAAAGAGCTGATGAACTCAATCAGTTCTTCAATAAATTCAATACGGCAGCCACTCCCAATTTCAGTGCTGCTTTTCCTCCTCCTCCCTCCTCCTCCTCCTCCTCCTCCTCCTCCTCCATCACCTCCACCTCCACAACTTGTGTACAACTCTGATGTGGCAGCTCTCCCCCCCCCCCCCCCTTACACCTGTGCCTCCACCCTTGTCTGTCACAGAGATGGGGGTGAGGTTGGAGCTGGGAAGACTTTGCTCTGGGAAAGCTGTTGGCCCAGATGGTGTGTGTCCAAGGCTCCTCAAAGACTGTGCTGCCCAACTGTGTCAACCTCTCCACAAGATCTTCAACCTCAGTCTACAGTGGAGGTGGTTGCCGGCACTGTGGAAGATTAACTGTGTTGTGCCGGTACCAAAAATTAAATGTCCAGCTGAACTTAATGACTTCAGACCAGTAGCCCTCACTCTGCACATCATGAAGACCTTGGAGCAGCTGATTCTACACCTACTGAGACTTGAGGTCAAAGACAAACTCAACCCCCTGCAGTCTGCATACAAACAACACATTGGAGTGAACGATGCTGTCCTCTACATGCTTCACCGTGCCCTAGCTCATCTGGAGGAACCTGGCACTTATGTGAGAATCATGTTCTTTGATTTTTCGAGCGCATTCAACACTATCCAACCCAACATACTAAAAGACAAGCTCTCAGAGATGGCAGTGGATCCTTCCTTTATCACCTGGATCACAGATTACCTGACAGGAAGGTCACAGTATGTCAGGTTGGGGAACTGTTTCTGGGACATTAATGAGCCGCACGGGGGCTTCACAAGGGACTGTCCTTGCTCCATTCCTGTTCACACTGTACACGGTGGACTTCAAATACAACTCTGAGTCCTGCCACATCCAGAAATACTCGGATGACACAGCTACTGTGGCGTGTATCAGGCATGGGCAGGAGTTTGAATATAGGGACCTGATAAAAGCCTTCAGTGACTATCTCCTCCTGAACACCTCAAAGACCAAGGAAATGATCATAGATTTCCGCAGGTCCAAGTGCCTTTTTCAGCCAGTGAATACCTGTGGGGTGGACATTGAGGTGGTGCCAAGCTATAAGTATCTATGTGTACACCTGGATAATAAGTTGGACTGGTCCCTAAACACAGACGCTCTCTACAAAAAGGGGCAGAGCCGCCTCTTTTTCTTGAGGAAGCTCAGATCTCTCGACATCTGTAATAAGATACTGCAGATGTTTTATCAGTCTGTGGTGGCAAGTGTGTTGTTTTATGCTGCAGTCTGCTGGGAAGGAAGTATCAGACACAAAGATGCAAGGCGGCTGGACAAACTAGTCAAAAGAGCTGGCTCTGTGATTGGAGTCAGGTTGGACACACTGGAGAAGGTGGTGGAGAGATGCACACTGAAGATGTTCGAGGCCATCATGAACAACCCAGATCATCCACTCCACAACATCTTGATGAACCCAAAAAAAACTGTGGTAGACGGCTCCTCTTTCTTCGATGCAGGACAGAGAGATACAGAAGATCCTATAAACCATCAGCCATCAGGCTTTATAATTCTTTGAGATATAATAGATGAGCTGAGAGATAATTGAATTTCCCCTTGGGGATGAATAAAGTTATTCTTAATCTTATTTCTTATTCTTAGCATAAAGTACTCTTTGCTGCTAATTTAGCATTTTTGACATTTACAAAGCTCTCCAAATGCCTTTACATGCTCTCACAACACGTATTATAAACTAAATGGAAAGTTTTTTGGGTGTTTTTAAAGATTTTTGGGGGGGTATTTTTTGCCTTTAATGGATAGGACAGAGTGAAATGGGGAGAGAGAGAGAGAGCGGGGGAATGACATGCAGGTTGCATTTTTTTTTAATAGACTTTATTAATCCCCCTGAGGGGAAATTCAATTTTTTCACTCTTTTTGTCATTAACACACAGGTCCGAAAGACACACAATGGTTGCAAGCCAGAATCGAACCCATGCCCACTGCAGCAAGGTATAACCTCTAAAGGGCGCCAGCACTATCCACTACCAACGACCCTAGATCTAACGTTTAACAGCTAAGGACTAACTGCTTCACAACACACATGCCAACATACCTGGAGGTGAGAAATGCAAGATTTGAAATATTTCTTCTTCCTTTTCTTACTAGCATCATTTTCATTGTAGGTAGTAGTAGCCTAATTTTGTAAGGTGGCGCCACCTACCATACAGGAGTGGGATGACTACCAGCACTTTCTTTTTTTTTCTCGAGTGAGAAATTGGAGGTGTGGCATGAGACCGTGTGAAACCAGCCACTTGCGTAACTCTCATGGCGAATGCATGAGAGTTGGCACTATGTCTTTGTGCAGCTCTAGTGAGCTCTTACCAGCTAATTTTCTGATATTTCTCATTTCAGCTGCTAAATATCTACTACACGTTTAAACCCACACTTGTATTGTTTAAGCACTCATAGCTCTCTTCTTCTTTCAACGACTTTCTTGCTAATCCCAGCTGTTGTTTTCACGCTGTTAGCCTTGTTAGCTACATTAGCTTAGCAATTAGCAATGCCTTCTCTCTCCTCCTGCTCTCTCTTGTACGGTGTGCCAGATGTTTAGTTATTCCTCTACCTCCTTGAGTGATAGTGGTTCATGTAATAAATGTTGTTTATTTGCTGCATTAGAGGCGAGGCTCAGTGAATTGTAAGCGCTGCCTCACCATGGAAAATCACTCAGTAGCTGCAGTAGTTAGACAGCCCCCTGTGGCCGGTGCGGACCCACATACCATAGCTTCTGCTAGTGGTCCTGCAGCAACTCCTGTGCAGCCGGAGGGTTCGGAGACTGTACGAGAGAAGTGTAGCACTAAGCCGAAGCCCACGGTTCACCACCAGCCTGTTCACATTTCTAACCATTTTTCCCCACTCAGTGACTCACCCGCTAAGGACAAAACTCTGGTCACTGGCAGGTCTATTCTGAGAAATGTGAAGTTAGTAACACCAGTGACCATAGTCAAATGTATCCCTGGGGCCAGAGTGGGCGACACTGAGTCAAATTTAAAACTGCTGGCTAAGGCTAAACGTAGAATTAGTAAGATTGTTATTCACATTGGCGGTAATGACACCTGGTTACGCCAATCGGAGGTTACAAAAATTAATGTGTGTGCATATGCAAAAACAAACTCTGTAGTTTTCTCTGGACACATCTGACCACTGATGAGATGTTTAGCCCCAGCTACTGCCGCCCAAACTTGGCGGTTTCAAACTAGATTGATTAGGAGAGATGGCATTCATCCCACTTTGAATGGAGCTGCTCTCATCTCCAGGAACCTGTTCAAGTTTATTAGTGATTCAAAACCCTAACAACCCAGAGTTGAGACCTGGGGCCCATTGTTCAAAACCTAGATAAGGGATGAAGCCAGGATATGTTGGTTATCCTGGCTTAATTTAGCTTTAATTCGGTTGTTCGAAAGCAGAGGCACATATGTTACCATGGAGATTTGTTCTGTGCAGTTAGCCTGGTTCCGACCTGGTCCCGACCAGGCTAACAGCCAGGCTTAGTTTATCCTGGTGCCTATCTGTCCAATCAGCTGTCACTGCGATCGGAAATCAATGTGTTTTACAGTTATTCAATGTTCTTATGTACGTATTTATGTATGTATATATTAAACTTTATTAATCCCCAAGGGGAAATTCAATTTTTTCACTCTGTTGTCAACTACACACAGGTCCGAACACACACATGCACAAACAGGACCTATACATGCACTAAGTGGAGAGATGTCAGAGTGGGGCTGCCCATCACAGGCGCTCCAAGCAGTTGGGGGGTTCGGTGCCTTGCTCAAGGGCACCTCGGCAGTGCCCAGGAGGTGAACTGGCACCTCTCCAGCTACCAGACCACACTCCATATTTTGGTCTGGACGGGAACTTGAACAGGCGACCCTCCAGTTCCCAACCCAAGTCCCTATGGACTGAGCTACTGCCACCCCATTTTTAAACAAACAAAATACATTTAGCTTACAATAATGAAAAAAACATTAATCATTTAAAACATTATTTTTGTCATAATTGTTCATGTGATAAGCACTGTCAGGTGTCCTCAATGAAGTCAGTGATGAGGGCAATATATAAAGTCCCATGCACGTGTTTGTTTCTTCCTTCACAATGGCATGTCCGTTCTTGAATGATGTTTTGGATGAAGAGGCACTAATTCTGTGAAGGGCATTCCAACGGGAGAGAGTGCTTCAGGACAGGTCGGTCCCATTGCTTTTTGCTGACAACCTCCTGTATGAGCAGTACAGGTTCTCAGGGGAAGGCATCCGCTACCTGTGCAGGCTGCTGGGTCCACAAATCCAGCGCCACACAGCACGGAGCCATGCAATGACCGTCACACAGATGGTTTTCGAGCTGTTATCTTTCTCATTCCTAAAATGGGTGCTTTTATAGCAGGGGTTTTTGTTAAAATAGCTGCTTTGCAGCTTTTATTAAATAGCTGCTTATAGCAGGATTTTATCTACATTTTTTACTTTTATTTAAAGTATAAAGCACTTAAGATAAAAGTGCTAAGCAGTGTGCAGCTGCTCACTCACCCATTCTAAGACACACACTTACGCCGTCAGTCTACCATACAATATTGGGAGCAATCTGGGGTTCAGCATCTTGCCCAAGGATACTTTGACATGCAGATATCCTCACCAATAAAAGGATTAATTTTTGGAATACACATACAATTAGGTGTATTTGGCATTGGTAGCATACAATTAGTGGTTATTAGGTTTCATAATTGTATGACCTTCCCAAATTACATTCCCAATTAGCTGGATCAATAACTACAGTGTACTTTACATTAATGACTGAAAACAGGAAGAGGAAACCACAATATTCTTTGACCTCATTTTATTTAAATGAAAAATACTGAAATCAGTCACTGTCTGCTTGGAGCTGGGGACAGAAAGAGAGAAATAACATTGATTAATACATTGCATCACAGTCATGCTAACAGTGTGCATTGAAATCACTTACTTCTTTCTCTAGTTTCTTAATTTCCAAATCCAGTTTCCTTAAGATCTTTTTTTTTTTTATTTGTCTATCAAGCTCCATGTCCTGCAGCTTTCTCTTTTCACACTGGAGCTTCACATCTGTCAGCCCTATCTGCTTCTGTAGATGACTTGCATATTGCTGTCTGGCAGTTTGTGAATTCTGTAAAACACATATCTATTAGCACAGCAATTGTGGACACCATGGATGTCCTTCAGGCAATACTCACTATATTTCCAGGCAGGCTGTCAGGCTGTTCAGCATCTGTGTCATGCTACAAATATATTTTCTATGAGCACCACATCACTGACTTCTTATACATTATGGACTAAATTATTTCCACAAGATTGACAGGTTAGCTCAAACATTTTGGACACAGAGGGCCGAATTCACAAAAGGATTGCGTGGCTTTTGCGGCCGCTAAACCGGTAAAAATGGAGCAAACAGATACCATCTAATTCACAAAGCACGCGCAGATGGTGAAATGCTCCACTAACTGCACTGCCAAGCAGATTGCGTCTCGGTGCTCCGGTGTTATTTGCATGTATTTAAATGAGGTAATATGCGTATATTTGGCGCAAAAATTGCCCCTTTCTATGCAAATGAGCCTCATTGATAAACAACATCTAATTCACTAACACCAGCGCTAATAGCCACATGCAGTTTGAGTGAAGTAAATAACGTCTTTAGAAAGCTGGTGCAAACTGGGCGCTCCTCTGTGGAAGCCTCTCGCCCAGACTTTCCAGTGATCGTGGCAGCAGTGATCGTCTGTTAAATCAGTCTGTAAATAATATTTTGTCATTATGATTATAATCATTATTACTTTAATGGCATCCGAAGTTATTGATGCGTTAAACAGGTGACAGTCTGCGGTCGTTCTCAAAACGCACTTGTGTCACGCACTTCAAAAGCAACTTTCAATAATTTATTTTACGAAACGGGGGAAACAAACGTGAACAAAAATGGTTCCATAATTCATATTAAATTCAAAAGATAACGAAAAAACAGCTACAAGTGACAAGGAATAGTGATAAAGTAGTCAAACTTGGTCAAATCCACAGCCTCAACCCATCCAACACTGTTAGACTGACTCACCAGCAGACATCACTACATGAGGGTATGCAATATTCAGTACTTTGCCAAACAAAGTCTGCCATTGTTCTGCCACGGTGTTCTTGGCGCAAAGCCAGCATTTATACAGTGGTGGAAAAAAGTTTTCGGACACCCTTAAAATTTTACACAATCTCAAACATTATCATGAAATATTTGTGGAAAAATCTTTTTTGTGTTTCAAAAGGTGTGGCTGCATTAGACAGATACAAACAAATACAAATTATATTTTTTTTTGTTTATTGTTTACAAGAAAAACTAACAAAACTAAATTCTTGACAGTTTCAATATGTCAGTTCTCAACATTGTCAGTATCAAAGTCAACAAATAACAGAGAATGTGTTCAAAACTGAACAAAAAATAAATAAACCATCACATCATCAAATTAATATTTAGTAGTCCTGCCATTGGCACGTAGTAGAGCTCTAATCCTGGCTGGTATGTTCCCCACGAGCCTTTCACACTGTTGAGGGGTAATCTTGTCCCATTCTTCTTGAATTACTGCTTTTAATTCTTCTAAATTCTTTGGTTTATGCTTTGAAACAGACCTTTTGATAATCCACCACAGATTTTCAATGGGGCTCATGTCCGGGGATTGAGATGGCCACTCTAAGACCTGGATACTGTGCTCCTGCAGCCAAGTTCTACTGGCCTTGGATGTGTGGCAAGGGGCATTATCTTGTTGAAACATCCAGTTTTTACCTCGACGGAACAGTGCACGCGCAGAAGGGAGCATGTGGGTTTCGAGAATGGTACAATACTTGGTAGAGTTCAATGTGCCATCACAGACAGTGAGATGACCAACACCAGCAGCACTCATGCATCCCCAAACCATGATACTGCCTCCACCATGCCTGACAGTAGGTACTGTACATGCTGGAGATAATGCTTCGCCTGGCCTTCTGCGTACCCTCACATTAGTAGGAGGAAGATAAAGGTGGAAACTGGACTCATATGACCACAAGATCTTCTTCCAATCCCTGGCTGTCCAGCTCTTGTGTGCCTGGGCCCAACGACGCCGGGCTAACCTCTGTCTCTCATTGATCAGGGGCTTCTTGATAGCCTTGTAGGACCTGAAGCCATGATCTAAAAGTCGGCCACGTACAGTGCAGGTGGAACACTGGACACCAGTTTGGTTTGACCACTGCTGCTGAAGCTCCTGTGATGTCATTCGGCGGTTTTGCCTGCACATACGGACCAGGATGCGATCATTTCTTGCTGAAGAAACCCTTGGACGCCCAGATCTTGGTTTGTCTTCCAAGCTGTTGGTTCGTCTGTATTTCTGCAGAGTGTATCCAACTGCTGAAGGACTGCATCTGCACTTCCTGGCTATCTGGCGGCAGTTGTATCCTTCTGGGCTGAGAATCTTTATCTTCAGGCGTGTTTCCTGCGTTAGGTTCCTTGTTTTAGCCATTTTTGTGTCTGAAGAACTTTCAAATGTGCTGGCTTTATGTAGACACGGAGCTTGGCAACAAAAATTGTGTCTTTTAATAAAAAGAACGACCTTCATCACTGGTACCAAAATGACCCAATACTCAAAATTTCTTATGTATTTTTATGGAACCAATCAATTTTAAGTTTTTAATGGCTTTTTTAGGATTTATTTAGTATTTTGGCTGTGACTGTACTAAAAGAAATTGCGCTTGAAGACCTAAGAGTGATTCTTAATGCAATATTTCACAAATGCATGGGGTGTCCGAAAACTTTTTCCACCACTGTACTTTGCCATGTGGCTAATTGCAATCAGGGGCAAATCAGGGGCAAACTGCACTCAGCTGCCAAACTTTGTGGGCGTGTTTGCGCTGGTATATCATTAGCACAATATCCTTTGTGAATAGGACGTTAAGACGGAGCAAACTGCAGGTGCAAGTGAAGTGCAATTCAAGGTGCTATCAGCGGCCGCAGTTCATTCTTTGTGAATTCGGCCCAGAGTCTCCTCCTCATCTGCTGCATCCATTGCTGCTGCAGATGTGCCTTCACTCTGCCACATTAAATAGAACTTGTATTGACCTAGTTTAAACTTGCAAGACATGTCAAGCATATGCCTTTAATGAATAACATTCACCAGATTATCTTCTGGTGGCTCAAGAAGGGTCAAGTGCCACACACACCGCCGCCGTACGCCGCGCGTCAAAACGCCCGACTCCATTATATTCTATGAACTAACCCACACTGGCGCTGGCCGACGCGCCACGCCGCTCTGCTTCAGCCCACTGCTCTATGTCCAGCGCGGCCGGTGCTCATGGCGGCGCTGCGAGAAAAGCCTTTTATGTACGTCTCGTCTCGTAGGATCACCTCCGGTTGTTTCAAATTTTTAATAAGACGACGAGATAAGAAACTCACCCGTGAAATTCAAGTTGTTGTTGTTGCCTCAAAGTTTTTCCTCTTCTTCTTCTATTACTAGCAGTTGGCAACCGTTGGCAACTAGTGTAAGTACAGCCACCTAGAGGGCTGGGGTGGGAAATACATGTTGACGGTGCCGCTGCGCGCCGCTGCCAGTGTGTGTTGAGGGGCGGCCCTTGACGGCCACAGCGCCGCGGCGGCGGCGGTGTGTGTTGCACTTCAGTGTGTCACCTGACACTGCAAGACAATCCAAGGTCAGACAGTCCACATAACAGCAATGGTTGATTAATGAATGAATAAAATGGTTGATTCCATGTGCAGTGTACTGAAATAATGTACCTTGTATGAAGAGGGCAGTTTCTGTGTGTGGGACAGAGACTGTAGCTGTCCCCACCATATCCCCTTCATCATCAGCCTGCCTTGGATTTGATCAAGTGCAAGCTCTTCTGCTGGTGTGGAATCAGCTGTTGGTGTGTCACCCCAATGACATAGCCGCTCTTCAGCCTGGCTTGGCGTTCGAACAACCAATTAAGCCAGGATGGATTTATGAGACTTTGTCCAGCCTCGCTTTTCCACTTATCCTGGATTGCTTAATTCTACTTTTGAACAATGGGCCACTGGAATCAGAGTCTTAAACGCTTCTCTGAGCTTCTAGTGCAGTTACCCACCCATAGTGTTATACAAACGGTGTCTGTCCCCCGACCACCTAAATTATTTAAATCTAAAGTTAAAAAAGAGAAGTTGTACATAAAAACCTGTTGCACGTTTGGTGCAGGAAGGAATGGTAAAAAACGGGCTGTTCAGGCTAACAAAAGTGCTGAAAGCAACAACAGCAAAAAAAAAAACAAAACAAAAAAAAAACGACACCCCCTTTCCTATTGGTGGAAAAATGTGCCTCGTCAACCAATCACAAAAGTTGTATGTCAACACGCAGCTTTTGTTGCTGGGGAAGGGGGGAAAGTTGTGGGAGTGACGGCAGCGAGAGAGACAGCAATAACAATCGCGAGCATAGATAGAGTTGGGATTTGTGACATTTAGCGTGTTTGGAGTGTATAGTTAGTGTGTGGTGTAGTGTGTTTTGGAAGAGGAGCGAGAGAAAAATGAGCCTCCGACGACCGCACTGAGTGGTACTCGGAGGTCTGCACAGAGGAGTGGACGGTGTGGCACGCCCACCAGATCCGGATCTCCACTGGCTCAGGCAGCAGAGCCACGCCACAGCTCTGAGCCCTGGAAGACAGAGGATGCTGCTCCAGGTGGACAACAGGAGGAGTAACACACCCTGGAAGTGTCAGGCCTGTGATGTCCCCCTGGTGGACAGGAACTGTTTTTCAGAGTGGCACAAATAATTTGCTTGGCATCTGATTGTTTTGTAAATAGTTGTAAATAGTTGTTCAAAAAACACCTGAGGCATTGCCTGCATTTTAATGTAAATAGTTATATAACTTTGTTGTTTGCTAAATTAGGACATAAGTTTTTGAAGTTTACAATTATATATATTTCTATTCTAAGTTACAAAAATGGTTCGTTACATATGTTTGTGGTTTTCACAGTAAAAAAATCTTTTTCCTATTCAGATTTTATGTTTTTTGTGTGATTTTCGGTCCAGTGTGTTAATACAGTATGTCAAAATGAAAAAAATAACTGTAAAGTCACACAGGTGAGGTTGTGCTGAACAGAATGATACCAAATAAGGCAAGGTAAACAGTTTTTTAAGGTGAAATTTGAAGCTGGTTTAAATCCTATTTATCTGATCGATTTCAGTACATTCATCATTTGTTTTGGAGTTCCACAGTGTTTTATTTTGTTTTTTTAATGATTGTAAATTTTACCAATGTCATGAGTAAAGTTGTGTACATGAGGGATGATCTTCTGGCTCTGAGAGGAACCACTAACAGAGCGAGACACTCGATACCGGCTGAGCTGAGGAAGCCATTCGGGGCTGCAGAGCAGGAGCTAAGCTAAAGGCTAGGAGGTGGAGATACAAGCCTTTCCTGCTGTTGGACCTTATGGGGAATGTAAACTCACTATCCAACAAGAGTGACGAGCTGCTGGCACTGGTGAGGAGCTGACGACTCTACGGGGAGTGTAGTCTCATGTGCTTCACGGAGACGTGGCTGACTGGCAACATGCCTAACTCCTGTGTGGACCTACCTGGCTTCTCTACTCTGCGAGCAGACAGGGACGCGAAGGCGAGTGGCAAAAACAGAGGTGGGGGATTGAGCCTGCTTGTGAATGATATATGGTGTCATCCTGGACACATCACAGTGAAGGACAAGATCTGCTGTCAGGATATTAAACTGTTGGCAGTTGGTCTTAGACCGTATTAGGTACCACAGAAGTTTTCACACATTGTTGCCATTATTGTTTACATTCCACCGCAGGCAGCAATGGCAGTGGCGTGTAACATCATCCATGAAACTGTTGCTAGGATTCAGACCCAACATCCTAGTTCATTCATTGCAATAACACTTCTCTCTCCTCCCATCTGACTGGGTTTGTTCAGTATGTGGACTGTCCCACCAGGGAGAATAAGACACTAGATTTGTTTTATGGAAATGCCAAGGACACCTACAGTGCCTCTGCCCTACCACCTCTTGGCAGATCAGATCATAATCTGGTCTCTCTTCAGCCTACACAGAGACTATTAAAGTTGACTGTTACCACCCGCTCAGTCAGGAAGTGGTCCCCGGAGACCAGTGAGTCTCTCAGGGACTGTTTTGAATGTACAGACTGGACTGTACTACTGGAGCCACAGGACAACAACATGGATATGGACAGGAGGGTGGATATTCTAACAGAATATATAAACTTCTGTAGGGACACTGTGATGCCAGACTGTACGCTGCTTCCCCTATAATTAACCCTGGGATGTGGACAAAGCCAACAACTTCAACCTGTTCTTTAACAGGTTTGATGGAGGGGGCAGTGTTCATCCTACCCCTGCATCCATCCCCCCTTCCACAGTGTCACCCGCTGCTGCTCATCCCCCACTACTGCAGGTAAAGCTACAACATCTACCACACACGACTACCACTATCCTTTACGGCAGACGAGGTGAGGGCGGTGCTTGGGAGTTGTGCACAGGAAAAGCTGCAGGCCTGGATGGAGTGTGTCCAAGATCCCTGAAACACTGTGCAGCCCAGCTAGCAGAGCCCCTTCAGTGGCTCTTTAACAGGAGTCTTCGAACAGGCAAAGTCCCTGTGCAGTGGAAAACATCTTGTCTGGTATCAGAGCCCAAAGTGGGGTGCCCAGACAAGTTAAATAACTACCGACCTGTGGCCTTAACATCACACATTATGATATGATGACCCTAGAGCGCCTGGTCCTCCATTTCCTGATCTCAGAGGTCACTGATGCCATTCTTTACATGCTACATCAGGCCTACACCTACTTGGAGGAGCTGAGATGTTGAGGATCCGTTTCCTTGACTTTTCATGTGCGTTTAATACCATCCAGCCCCCCAGTACTGAGAGACCTCTACCGGAGGGGATGGGAGTAGATCACTTCCTGACCTCCTGGATAACAGACTACCTGTCAGAGCCTCAGTATGTCAGGCTTGGAAGCTGTGTCTCTGGGATGGTCAGGAGCAGCACTGGTGCTCCACAGGGAACTGTTTTAGCACTGTTCCTTTTCACACTCTACACGGCAGACTTAAAGTACAAGTCAGAGTCCTGCCACATACAAAAATACTCTGACAATACGATGGCTTGCATCAGGGGCAGGAGTACAGGGACCTTGTGGATGCCTTCAGGGACTGGCGCAGTAAGTGCTGTCTCTACTTGAACACAGCTAAAGCCAAGGAGATGGTGTTGGATTTCAGAAGAAAGAGGTCATCCCACCAACTAGTATCCATATAGGGGGAGGACAGTGAGGTGGAATTTCCCCTCTGGTGATCAATGAAGTCTATTTTATCATCTTATTACCTACAAATATCTGGGGGTCCTCTTGGATGGACTGGTCCTCTAATACTGACGCCCTCTACAGGAAGGGGCAGAGCCGTTCTTTCTGCGGAAACTGAGGTCCTTTGATGTGTGTGTGTGGATATGTTGACCATGTTCTATCACACATCACACTAGCCACCACTAGACTGTAAAATGGGCAATTTTAGTTTAATCCAATTTGTATTTGTGCGATTATTTTAACTTACTTTATTTTATGTCTATTTTAATACCACTGTGTTGTAGTGGGGTAGTGTGGTTGTTTTTTGTCTTTTATGAGCTGCTGAACAGGCAACTTGCTTACATTGTTTACAGTGGGGGCGGGGAGGTGCTGATGTCAACTGGGGACATTGTCAGGCGGTGGAAGGAATACTTTCAGGAGCTCCTCAATCCCACCAACACGTATTCCAGTGAGGAAACAGAGCCGGGGGCTCGGGGGCGGGTCGTCCAATTTCTGGGGCAGAAGTCGCCGAGGTAGTGAAGCAGCGGAGCCCCGGAGGTGGATGAGATTCGCCCTGGATATCTCAAGGTTCTGGATGTTGTAGGGCTGTCCTGGCTGACACACCTCTGCAACATTGCATGGAAATCGGGGGCAGTGCCTCTGGAGTGGCAGACAGGAGTGGTGGTCCCCATCTTCAAGAAAGGGGACCTGAGGGTATGTTCCAACTACAGGGGGATTACACTCCTCAGCCTACCCGGTAAGGTCTACTCCAGGGTGCTGGAGAAGAGGGTCTGGTCGATAGTTGAACCTCAGTTTGAGGAGGAGCAATATGGTTTTTCGTCCCGGTCGCAGAACCGTGAACCAGCTCTTTACCCTTGCCAGAGTGCTGGAGGGGGTAGTTCGACCAACCAGTCCACATGTGCTTTGTGGATTTGGAGAAGGCTTACGACCATGTCCTCAGGGGCATCCTGTGGGGGGTGCTCCAAGAGTATGGGGTTGGTGGCCCCTTGCTAAGGGCCATCCAGTCCCTGTACCGACGGAGCACGAGTCTGGTTCTCGCGACTGGCAGTAAGTCGGACCTGTTCCCGAAGACGGTTGGACTCTGCCAGGGCTGCCCTTTGTCACAGGTTCTGTTCATAACTTTCATGGACAGAATTTCTAGGTGCAGCCAAGTGGTGGAGGTTGTCAGGTTCGGTGACGGGAGAATCTTGTCCCTGCTTTTTGCGGATGACGTGGTCCTCCTAGCTCCACTGAACAGTGACCTCCATCTCTTGCTGGGACGGTTCGCAACCGAGTGTGAAGCGGCTGGGATGAGAATCAGCACCTCCAAGTCTGAGGCCATGGTCCTCAGCTGGAAAAGAGTGGACTGCCCACTCCAGGTCGGGGAGAGGTCTTGCCTCAGGTGGAGGAGTTTAAGTATCTTGGGATCTTTTTCATGAGTGAGGGTAGGATGGAGCGGGAGATTTACAGGCGGATTGGCGCGGCGTCAGCAGTGATGCGGGCACTTAACCAGTCCTTTGTGGTGAAAAGGGAGTTTAGCCAGAAAGCGAAGCAGGTCGATTTACAGGTCGATCTACGTTCCAACCCTCACCTATGGTCACAAGCTCTGGGTAGTGACCGAAAGAACGAGATCGCGAGTACAAGCGGCTGAAATGAGTTTCCTCCGCAGGGTGGCTGGGCTCAGCCTTAGAGATAGGGTGAGGAGCTCGGACATCCGGGAGGGACTCATAGTAGAGCCACTGCTCCTCCACATGGAGAGGAGCCAGTTGAGGTGTTTCGGGCATCTGGTAAAGATGCCTTCCGGACGCCTCCCTCGGGAGGTGTTTCGGGCATGTCCAACGGGGAGGAGACCTTGGGGCCGCCCCAGGACACGCTGGAGGGATTACATCACCCACCTGGCCTGCACAACAGCCGGGGAACCTTGGAAGAGCTGCTGAGAGGAGCTGTCTGTCTCGCAGAGGTTGCTGCCCTCGCGACCCAGACCTGGATAAGCGGACGACGACGATTACGAGTACTAGTACGAGCTGCTGAACAGCTGAATTTCCCTTCTGGGATAAATAATGTTC
Organism: Epinephelus fuscoguttatus; assembly: GCF_011397635.1. Taxonomy (NCBI): domain Eukaryota; kingdom Metazoa; phylum Chordata; class Actinopteri; order Perciformes; family Serranidae; genus Epinephelus; species Epinephelus fuscoguttatus. Next base: position 42,758,794 of record NC_064767.1, on the reverse strand, counting down.
TTTTCTATTCTGTTCTATTCTATTCTATTCTATTCTATATGCTTCTCTAAGGTAACATCATTAGAAATCACTGTGTAGATTTCCATTGTGACGCAGATGATACACAATTATATCTATCAATGAAGCCAGAAGAAATGGATCGATTAACTAAACTTCAAACATGCCTTAAAGACATAAAATCATGGATGAGCTCCAATTTACTTATGTTAAATTCAGACAAAACTAAAGTTTTTGTTCTTGGCCCCAAACACCTCAGCAACTCTCTATCCAAAGATATAGTTTCTTTGGATGACATTGCTCTGGTCTCTAGCATTACCATGGGAAACCTCGGAGTAATATTTGATCAGGATATGTCTTTTAACTCCCATATAAAACAAACTGATGGTCCCTGTAAAAAATGCAATATATTTGCTGAAATGGAGGCGAGGCTCAGTGACTAGAAGAGCTGGTAGAAGCGCTCCATAGCTGCAAGCAACTCCAATAGCCGTAGTAGCTCTAGTGCTAACTCTGGGAGCTAACACTAACATTCCTCTCTTCTCCGTGAGCCCGCCAGGCTCAACGCTAGAGCTCGCCAGAGCCGAGAAGCAGGCTCCCGGAACGTTAGCATGGTAGCCGACTACTGCTAACACTAACGTCCCCACGCTTCTCAGCTCCGACTCACTGAGCCTGGCGGAGAAGCGTGGGGACGTTAGCACTAATGGGCTGCCATGCTAACGTTCCAACTCTTCTCCGTGAGACCGTGAGCCCGGCTCCTGGCTCAGTTGGAGTTGGAGCGTTAGCGTGGTAGCCGAGTAGTGCTAACGCTAACAGGAAAGCAGGGAAATAGCTAAACACAGCAGAGACCGAGAGTGAGTGAAAGACATTGCTAACTGCTAAACTAAGCTGGCTGTTTAGGTTTCATTTCCTCGCCCCTGTGGTGAGTGAATCTGCCTGCAGTGAAAGCGGGGGCTAACCGGTGCTTCCTCCTCAGGCTCCACTTCACTCAGCTGCCTGACAGACCCGCTGCTTCTTCCCACTTTAACCTGAAAAACAAACAGGAGCTAGCTGGAAGCGGCTAGCGGAGCATTAGCCGCAGCATGACCGGAGGGAAACACAACCAGTTAGCCTCCGCTAGCTTCCCAGCTAGCGGCTCTCCGTTTGGATCCAACCGGAGCACCGAGCCCTGGTTTGTTATTCAGGTTAATGTGGGAAGAAGCAGCGGGTATATCGGGCAGCTGAGTGAAGCAGAGCCTGCGGAAGAAACACCGGGACCGTCTGGATGTGATAGTCCATGCTGCGGTACTCATCTCGCCGGCACAGACGAGGCGGGGGGGGGGGGGGGGGAGCAGAGGTAGAGGGATGAGTGGCTCATGACACACTTTGTTTTGCTCTACAGGCAGTGCACAACAGCGAACCTAGCGGTGAAACGATTTCGCTTATTGCCCCTTTAAGATTCTCTGTTTTTCCCTCTCTTATCGTGGACACAAACACTTAATCTTTTAGCCAAGAGTTATTAAATCTCCACTGCTTACTTTTATGATTAACTGAAAGAGGGAGAAGTACTGCTGCAGGTGCTTTAATCTGTATTATAACACAAACACTGAAAATATGCTGTGCTTTTGCTATATTTTCCTTTTTTATGGTGGAGTAGGAATGCAAGAGACACTCAAGTATTGAGAAATGAGCAAGAGAATGCCGCTGCTTTACAGCAACCTGCAAGTATGATATTTATTTACATTTATATTAAAAATTATCATTAAATGATAAATTATTATTTAATAAATATTGGTTAAGGACGGCATGGTGGTATGGTGGTTAGCACTGTCGCCTCACAGCAAGAGGGTTCCCCGTTCAATCCCGGGTGTGGGAGCCCTTTTGTGCGGAGTTTGCATGTTCTCCCCGTGTCAGCGTGGGTCTCTCCAGGCACTCCGGCTTCCTCCCACAGTCCAAAGACATGCAGATTGGGGATTAGGTTAACTGATAACTCTAAATAGTCCGTAGGTGTGAATGTGAGCGTGAATGATTGTCTGTCTCGATGTGTCAGCCCTGTGATAGTCTGGCGACCTGTCCAGGGTGTACCCTGCCTCTCGCCCAATGTCAGCTGGGATAGGCCCCAGCCTCCCCGCGACCCTCAAGAGGATGAAGCGGTTAGAAGATGGATGGATGGAATATTGGTCAAAGGTTAAAGGTCTCACTGCTCCCCGCACCAACCCAACAATCTCCTTTACCTTACTTACACATGGCTTTCTCAGCCCAAACAGGACTGCCACCTTCAACACACCCAGGCTCCATACATGCAAGCTCCAGGTTGCGACAGTGCTGATAATACCTTTCCTAGCACACCTTACTTACGCATGGCTTTCTCAGCCCAAACAGCACTGCCACCTTCAACAAACCCAGGCTCCGTTCATGCGAGCTCCAGGTAGCGACAGTGCTGATGCTACTTTTCCTAACATATTCACCATACTCTGTTTCGCACACTACATAGCATAACTCGAATATAAGATAAAGCTAAAGGAGATAAGTAAACTCACATGATCAGCAAACACACTCACCTTGCAGCATGGTCTCAAACAAAAGGGATTCAAATAGGCTACTCCCACACTTATATAACCTTCCTCTTCCTGGATTTTCTCCTGAGAGGACTGATTGGTGGATATCTCCACCTGATCTCAAGCAGTTATGTACCCTGCTTAGTAGTTCCTCCTGCTGGCCCCCAACTGACATTACTTCTTCTCTTATAGATCCATTGGCTAGCTCTGGCTGCTTCATCTGACATTTCTTTCACTGTCTTCCTATAAATTATCATGTTAAAATGTGAAACATTTTTACAATATAAGTTATCACGTTTTAACATGAAACTATATTGTTATAACATGATAATATATTGTTATAACATTAAAACAATATATTTTCACGTTCATTTAAAATACTGACCCATTATTTTTTTCATGGTGTGGCAGCAATATGCTTCCATAAAATTTCACCAGCTACTGCAATTATTATTAGGGTCCGAGCAGCTAAGCTGCCAGGACACTATTGTAATCCTAGGTATACTTCTTCTTTCTTCTTTCTTCTTCCGAGGAAATCATACTTCCCATGGGTGAAAACTCACTAAACTTTGCACAAATGTCCAGTCTCATGCCAGATATCCTCAGCTGTAAACTCAAGCCAATAGTCCTGATGGTGGCGCTACAGCAAGCGTCTAAAGTTCAAAACTTTGAAAATTTATAACAAATCAATCATATGTGCTACAACTTCACAATTTTCATCAAACTGTAACCCCTAATACTGAAGAAACTTTTGTACATTTAAACCTATTAAAAATTATGAAGTTCATCACTCAGTTTTTTTCAAAAACTGTAAAACTTCTTAAACCTTTCTCCTCCCACAACTTTTGCTCAATTGACACCAAACTTGCTACAGAGCACCTTCAGACTGTCCTACAAAAACTAAGTTTCTCAGATTTTTGATATATCAAAAATTGAGCCTACAGTGCAACAAAATGTTTGACTGTACACGGTACTGTAAACATATACATGCAAATTCTTGCTAAATAAATCTTCAATGTTCATGAAAAAAATGACAAAATTCTAGAGTCATGGTAGATGACGTGTGGCAAATTTCAGAATTTTATCTCAAAAACTGAATTTTTGACAGCATTTTGAATTTTGCTCTACTGTGAACAATTGGAGTCAATGTAAAAATGGCAATTTTAAACATAATTTTTTCACTTATGGAGCAAATCAATCATTATTACAAACAAATTACCAACATCTCCATGCTGTCTAGATGCAGTATGTGTATTTTCAGATTTTTGTCTTAATAACTGAATTTTTTTTACAGTGGTTTCAAATCTGCCTTTCCATGCACGGATGGCTGCTTTCCTACACAACAGTGAATGGCTTACTCAATTTGTGAAGCCACTGTTGAGCTGCTACTTGCCAATTAGCTCAGAGCGGTAGATGACCATCTTAGGTTCCAGAGGTTGCTCAGAATTGCCTAAAAATGCCCAGACCTGACCCATTGCTGCGCAGCAGCTATAATTATTATTATTATTATTATTATTATTATGCCAAGTCCTCCTTTGCTCCTGAGAGACAGAACAGTAGATCAGAACTTATCAGATTATTAAGTTGCAAAGTCAGAGTTATTTACAGGCTGTGATTGGTTGTTGCTTTGGTCTCAGTTTTCAGACTTTTCCTGCTCCTGCCTATTACCTGCACCTAATAGTAACCTTAATAGATTCCTGCTTGTTATCAAACAAGGAATTAGCATCACATTCCTGATGCAAGACAGAAGAGGTCACTGTTTCAGTGTCACCACTGCTTTGTAGAATTTACAGCTAATTGATAGTTTGAGGCATGTGGTCATAGTCTGCAGGGCCCTGCACACATAGAAGTTTGAGGGTTGTCTATTTACCATTCCAACGCAAAATAAAAATGTAAAGCTTTCTGTTTTAATGTGGTGGCTTGTTGATTAATCCCTACAGTACAGTGCACTACCCTTCATAAATCCAGAGTTTGCTGTTCTGCTGCAGCTTGGCCATAAGATTATTGAACGGACAGTCAAATCAAAATGGTTGCCCTCATGCAGTGGTTTGTCTAATTGCATTTAGAAAAAAGCACACTGGTGGTTTTCTTTTGGTCTCAAGCCACCACTAACCGGTTTTTAAAAGGCTAATAAAGAATTTCCTGTCTTCTGTATTTGCACTGTAATTGTAGTGAGACCAAGAGATGTCCTCTTGACTGTCAGCCACATCTTAGGACAGCATGCGCCTGCAGAGGTTTATGATGACAGCTTGGTGGGCCAGAATCACTATGTAATGACTCCATGTGCTGTGAGTCCTTGTAATTACAGTGTGGCTCGATGTGGCCAGATGGCTTTGTGATTCTCTGAACTGAAAAACACACTTTGAAAACGATCCTCAAAATGAAAGTTACGTTTATTGCAATCATTGGATTCTTTTAAATTAACAGTGACTAAGCCCTCTGTTATAACAGCTGTGATAGAGATTGAAACTGTAAAGTGAATGAGAATGAGTTTCCCACCTGTTTTCATTTAAATCAGTACAGTTAGATGGTTCAGTCTCACTGCATTCATTCGATCTTCGCTGACCTACTTCTTTCTTGCTAGCAATGTCTGTCAGGGCTTCAATGGTTTCTAAACTAGATAACAAAGTACATGTCCTACTTTTAATACTACAGAAAAAAATCTCTGCTCCAGGGACAGTTGGAAACAATATGGATATATTGATAGAATGAAATCCCAACTCAATGTTTCTCAAAGCGGTGGAAGAGAAAACAAAGTGTGCCATGAGCCACTCCTCCCTCTACCTCTGCTAACATTCAAGAAGCCAAGAAGTAGAAGTAGTTCCCAGAGTTAGCACTAGAGCTACTACGGCTATTGGAGTAGCTTGCAGCTATGGAGCGCTTCTACCAGCTCTTCTAGTCACTGAGCCTCGCCTCCATTTCAGCAAATATATTGCATTTATTACAGGGACCATCATCATTGAAGTAGGCAGGGGAATAGCTAAACACAGCCGCCAGGCTGCCCACCGGGCTACCTTTTACAATGCTAATTGCAAATGTTAGCTAGGCTGCTGGGCTATTCACCTAATGCAACCAAAACGCCTGACCCATTGCTGGGACCGAGCTGCTAATAACTCAAGTTCCAGACATTAACCCATGCTACGATGCCTAACATTACTGTAACACTAATTAAAACAGACATTTGACTTTATGTTGTACCTGTCCAGAAGAAGAGCTAGCTCCGAGTCAGATTGTAGCCCCTTTAGCTCTTGCAGTGCTGTCCAACTTGGAAATGCAATGCCAATGTGTAATCCGAGGTCTGTCCCTTTCTTTATCCGACAACTTCTTCGCCAACAACCGTTGTTTCTTTAGAGATAATGTCAGATCCTGGTTGTCTTCTGGTGGATGTTCCACTCTCTGTCATTTAATTTCGAAAATACGCGCTGCCATTGCTCACCGGCTGTAACCTTTTATAGGGAGGGAGGGCCAAGGGCTCCCGGGGGTTATTCACATCAACGTACATGAACGCGCAGCCGGACTGGCTTGTAAACAATGGGCTGGAGATCAACACAGAGAGAGGGTGTGTGAGGTCATGCTATACTCCAGATGAAATTACACCTCTAGTTCTTCACAAAGCAATTTTTTAATTCCTTCAATCTAGAAATGATGAATTTCGCTTATTGCTCCTTTAAATGTTAATTTAAGATCTGTGCCCTCAATACAAACTGTATGGGAAGCATTTAAACATGTAGAGGATGGATAATTAGCTATTCCACAGCCAAAAAGACAAGAATGATGATGAAGAAAAACAGTTCCAGATTCTGCACTACAAGTAAATAGACAATGAGAGGGCCACAGGCGAGGGTCAAATGTTTATTACCCTGCCCTCGAGCTTACTCTGGTCAGGAGGGAAGCTCCCCTCAGACATCCGGGTGCCAAAAGGGGGTAAAGAGTTCATTTGAAGTACTTCAAAGCTCTTTTGGTCGTTAACTTGTAAGTTTTGGTTGCTTTCCTATGTTCTGAACTTGTACATGTGTATAATCCATGTTTGTTATCAGAATATTTTCCTTTAATCCTGTAAAACAAAAAGATTAATAAATTGCAAAATTCAGTTTCAATTTCAACTGTTAATCCCTCATTTAACATGGAGCCATACAGCCATCTCATGGTGGAGTTAAGAAGAGTTCCCGTAGTAAGGAATTCCATATTATATGTAGAATTAAGATATAGTTGGGGTTTGTTAATGTAGGGGAAATACCTTTTTGAGAATGTTTGCACTTGTAATAAAGTTTGGGGCACCACCCTCCTAATTAGGGAAGTGACTAATCAAATTAATAACTCCGTAAACCAATTATTAATTCATCAGCACGCATATCAATAATGAATCAATCTCAATATCTGGGTTATGAATTCTCTAGACAGTGATCTTAATTCCTGCTCAAAAGAAATATCCACAGACAACGACTTGGCGATAAATGAAAATTTATTTAAGCTAAATGGGTAACAACTGAATAAATGAATGAAGATAATATGAAATAACACATAATCAACAGTATGTATAAATGGATTAAAACAAGAAGTAACACTCGTGTGGGTTATTTAATTTGGCGATAGAGAGTATGTTAAAATAAACCGGACTGCAGGAATGCGCAAAATATTTATCTAAGGAGTCCTAGATTAAGATTAAGATAGGCCTAATTAAATCTCCTATTCGACATCAGCTCTTACCACTGCCCAGCGTGTCACCTGTGAGGGGGAGTTTGTTGCCTCCCTTCTTAGCAGAGAACCATGCAGACGTTTCTCCTGGGGCCCCGAACTTTCACTTTGCAGCTCCCAGATTTTCCAGCAGAATGGCACCAGCTGGCGCACTGCAGAAGGGGGAGCGGTTGAGCCTGTGAAGTCTTGTGGGTACCCCCACATCAGTTCCCTTTACGCTGCAAAAAGCCTTTGGGTTTGGCACGAGAACCACTGTGGCAAGTGGCTGGCAGTCGCTGGGTTTGATGAATCTTTGGGTGAAGAGGCAGGTCGAAAAAGGCACTTGTCTACGTTGTTATAATTACTCTACTTTGTTATAATGGTGAAAACAATATGACTGGCCGTTTGATATTGTTATTAAGGTTATTATTAACGAGCATAAAAATGTTAAAAAAAAAAACTGTAGATAAAAGAAAACTAAGCAAAACTCATTGTGAGAGTATATCAGAATCAGAATCAGAATCAGAAATACTTTATTGATCCCCGAGGGGAAATTATTTATGTTACAGGTGCTCCTTGCAAGAGAGGAAAGATACGTGAAAATATAAGAAATTTAAACAATAGTATTTACAAATATATAGTTAAATAAACAGGAATTATTAACAAACATAAACGTAAATAAGTAAATAAATAACTATATATATATATATATATATATATACATATATATATATATATATATATACGTTAGGGTTGGGAATCTCTCTGTGATAGACGATTCGATACGTATCTAGATACACAGGTTACAATACGATTCAAAAACGATATATTTTTAATACAGAATGATTCGATACGATTCGATACAGTGTGGGAACGATACGATTCGATACGATTCTATGGTTAACATTTGTTGATGTAGACATTAATCATACATTATAAAATAAAGAAGCCAATTCTATAAAAGTGACAGTCTTACAGTATTTTCAAATTTGTAAAAGGCCACATCCCCAAGCATTGTTACTGTATGGCACTGGCAAAAATAAAATAAAAAGACAAACAACAGCAAAATCACATGTCAAATGTATTTATTTTTAGACATGGACCAAAAAAAGACTTGCTGAATGAATATCATTTTGTTGAATGGGATCAATATAAAACTGAGAAGAAGTTTTAAACTTTAAGTGAAGTGAACTTTAAGTAAAATTTAAGTGTTTTAAACCTATTGTCTGTGTTTTTGTATGTATTTTATATGGACTTGAGTCTGGAATAACACTGTACAATATAAACATAAAGCAGAATAAAATAATAACATGCCATGTAGGGGCAGAATCTGACATCTCCTGTTATTAGTTGATATCATGGACTCTGACACGTCACATACCTGTGTGCTGCCAGGGCTTGGCTGGTATTTTTGGGCAGTCATGACACAGACAAAGACTTCTTGTACCTGGAGCCGGGCTTCTCGGTCGCCGGCCGGTAAGCCGTATTTGACAGGAATATGTATTTCTGTCTGTGTCTGTGACCCCGCGTTCAACCCACAACCGGCAGGATTCACCTTTAGTTTCTGCTGCGGCTTGGCTGCTCCTTGGTTTATCCAACCAGCATTAGCTTCTGTTCAGTCAAGCTGGCGCTGATGTTTACATCCATTATCATTGTCAGTAATGCCTGCTACAGATCATGCCGCCGGGCCGGCTCTCGCGTTGTTTTCAAGATGCAAACTGTTAAAGCCAGTCAACCGATTGCTAGTCTCGCGATACCCGAATCCATGACTCTACAATCGATTCATTTAAGGATTCATGGCTGATTCATTGAGGAGGCTGCTACCGACGTAGCCGTATCTCTCGCTTGTCAAACCGGATATCCGGTGGTATCGGTTAATCATTCCCAACCCTAATAAGTATATATATATATATGTATATATATTGTAAGTTGAACAAGATTATTTACACAAACAGAATATATACAGGGTGAAATGGGGTTATTGCACAAGTTACATTGGATTATTGCAGTGTGTGAAAAGGTCTCAGGGCCACTCAGAGGGAGGAGTTGTACAGTTTGATGGCCACAGGCAGGAATGATTTCCTGTGGCGCTCAGTGGTACATCTTGGTGGTATGAGTCTCCCGCTGAAAGTACTCTTGTGCCTGACCAGCACATGGTGGAGTGGGTGTGAGACATTGTCCAAGATAGCTCGTAGCTTAGGCAGCATCCTCCTCTCTGACACCACCATCAGAGAGTCACACTCCATTCCCACAACGTCACTGGCCTTGCGGATCAGTTTGTTGAGTCTGTTTGCGTCCGCACCCTCAGCTTGCTGCCCCAGCACACAACAGCATTGAGGATAGCACTGGCCACCACAGACTCATAGAAGATCCTAAGCATAGACCGGCAGATGTTGAAGAACCTCAGTCGCCTCAGAAAATAGAGACGGCTCTGGCCCTTCCTGTAGAGAGCGTTAGTGTTCTTAGCCCAGTCCAGTTTATAGTCAATGTGTACCCCCAGGTACTTATAGTCCTCCATAATGTCCACACTGACCCCCTGGATGGAAACAGGGGTCATCGGTGTCTTGGTCCTCCTCAGATCCACAGCCAGTTCCTTTGTCACATGGTGTGAGCAGAACCATCTGCAGCTCAACATGGCAAAGACAAAGTTATCCACAACAGCCCTGTACTCATCCTCATCGCCCTTGGTGATACATCCAACTATAGCAGAGTCATCAGAAAACTTCTGAAGATGGCAAGTCTCAGTGCAATAGCTGAAGTCTGTAGTGTAGATGGTGAAGAGGAAGGGACAGTCCCTTGCAGGGCCCTGGTATTGCTGACCACTCTGTCTGACACACTACGTTGCAAGCGCACATACTGTGGTCTGCCAGTCAAGTAGGCCAGGGGGACATCCACCTGCATTGCTGTCAGCTTGTCACCCAGTAGAGCTGGACGTATGGTGTTGAACGCACTAGAGAAGTCAAAAAACATGACCCTCACAGTGCTCGCCGGCTTATCCAAATGGGTGTAGACACGGTTGAGCAGGTAGATGATGGCGTCCTCAACTCGGGGCTGATAGGCGAACTGGAGGGGGTCCAAAAGTGGCTTAACCATGGGCCGGAGCTGCTCCAAGACAAGTCTCTCCAGGGTCTTCATGATGTGGGAGGTCAATGCCATGGATCTGTAGTCCTTGGAGCCACTGGGACGTGTCGTCTTTGGCACAGGAAAGAGGCAGGATGTCTTCCACAGCAAGGGGACCCTCTGGAGACTCAGGCCCATGTTGAAGACATGCTGAAGTACTCCACATAGCTGGGGGGCACAGGCTTTGAGCACCCTGGGGCTGACACCATCAGGGCCTGCAGCCTTATTTGAGTGGAGTCTCATCAGCTGTCTTCTCACATGGTCAGCAGTGAAGCACATTGTGGAGGTGACGACACGTGGGGGAGGGGTGTAGTCCTCATGATGGAGAGTGCAGTCAGTCTGGCCACGGGGGGAGGAGGTGTGAGGAGGAGGAGGAGGGGGGATCAAGCAGGAGTGTGTTGAGGTGTGAGAGGGAGGAGTGGGGAAGGAGGGCAGAGTGGGAGATGGTTGATCAAGACAGACAGCAGAAGAGTCAAGGGGGGGATGGGCACATCCAGCAGTGTCAAATCTGTTAAAAAACATTGGCCCTGTCCACGCTGCCTTCAGCTCCTCTGTGGTTGTTGGTCCTGAAGCCAGTGATGGTCCTCATTCCACTCCAGACCTCTCTCATGTTGTTCTGCTGGAGTTTCCTCTCCAGCTTCCTCCTGTACTTCTCCTTAGCCTTCCTTATCTTCATCTTCAGCTCCCCCTGTATTGTTCTCACCTCCTCCCTGTTACCAGCTCTGAAGGCCCTCTTCTTTGAGTTGAGGATGACTTTGATGTCCTTTGTTACCCACGGTTTGTTATTTGGATAACAATGGACAGTCCTGGCTGGGACAGTGGAGTCCACACAGAAGCTGATGTAGTCCGTGATGCATTCTCTGAGCCCGTCGATGTCCTCCCCATGTGGCTCACAGAGTGCCTGCCAGTCTGTCACCCCAAAACAGCCCTGCAGTGTCTCATAAGCCTCCTCCGACAATCTCCTCACTGTCCTCATGGTCACAGGCTGGCACTTGACTAGTGGTACATAGCAGGGGTTGAGGTGCACCAGGTTGTGGTCTGACCTACCCAGAGGGGGGAGGGGGGAGCAGCTGTATGCAACTTTGGCGTTTGCATACAGCAAGTCCAGTGTTCTCTCCTCTCTGGTAGGACAGCTCACATACTGTGTAAATGTGGGCAATGTTGTTTCCATGGTGACATGGTTGAAGTCACCCGAGATAGCTATGAAGGCACTCGGGTGTTTACTCTGCAGGCGGGCTATGGCGGAGTGAATGACGTCACATGCCGACATCGGGTTGGCAGAGGGGGGATGTAAACAGTTATAATAATGGTATGTGAAAACTCCCAGGGCAAATAATACGGCCTGAGTCCAACAGCAAACGGTTCAATGTCCGGGCAATAGATTTGTTCCTTAGTGAAAATATGGTCAGGACTGCACCAGCGGTTATTTACTAGAACGGCAAGCCCCCCTCCTTTGCGCTTACTGCTCTCGGTGCAGTCCCGGTCAGCCCGAACAGTCTGAAAGCTGCTGATGGAGACGTTGTTGTCGGGAATGTCCTGATGAAGTCATGTCTCAGTGAAGCACATCAGACTACATTCCTGGTACTCCTTCTGACTCCTGGCGACCGCTGTCAGCTCGTCCATCTCATTTGCCAGCGACCTCATGTTGCCCATGATGAGAGAGGGGAGACATGGCTTATATCTTCTCTTCTCCATAAGCCTTCCTTGTCTCAACCCTGCTTTTTTCCGCCGCTGTTTACTTCCTCCCCTGCATCCTCTGTGTGTTTTCCTCCACAGTTCAGCTGGTATCTCCGATGTTCCAGCCACCAAGCCAGCTGGCCTCAGCGCGATCAGGTGATCTCTGGAGTAAACAATGCAGCCATGAAGTTGTTGCGCAATGGTGCCGGGTCCGAATGAAATAAATAATTCCAGAGTGAGGAAAACAAGCACAATTCTCTCAATCAGCATGTTTGGAGAGGGCGCAGTTTCAAAATGACAGTCACAAAAAGCAAGCACAAATACCAAACATAATAAAGCAAAAAAGTAAGAAAACTGAGAAAACAAGCAGGAGCGACTGCAACAGGATGTACGTGCGGGCGCACGTGCAACTTGGTTTTAAATAAAAGTGTAACTAAAACGTAAATACAAAAGAGGCCAAGATACAAAAAAGAAGAAACAAAAGAAAAAAATAAGATATAGAGACAAGAGAGAAAACAGGAGACACACACAAGAGACAGCAAGACTAGAGTAGAGACGGCACACCAGATTGCACATGTTTTTAACCGGCCAAAGTGGGCGGATCTGACAAGGCAGTCTTCTTTGTTGTAAAACAGGCTGATTACTTTATTTCAAAAGAAACTTAATGCTTCTTATTACAGTAGGAGCTACTCAAAAGTTCCCCCTCCCAGCCAGCTGTCAGTCAGCTGCCTGTCGAATCCCGGCCAAATCCCAGTCAAGTTCCAGCTGGCTGCCAGCCAGCTGCCGTGCTGGCTCTACCCCCCTCTCCCTCTCCTACTTTAATTCTAGACACGCCCACTCATTCAATTGCAGGGTATCGCCATGAGATGGCGCCTCTCTCACAAAAAACCAGCCTGCAGTTATTCAGTTTATCAAACGTGGAAGCGTATCGTTCCTATAGCAACAACTCTTTTCAGGGGCAACTGTATGCCTTTCCGAAACCTTGCTTCTTCGAACGTTAACTTCCATTATTACCGTCCTTCACCTTTTTTTCAGGTCCCACCATTACGAAAATTCCTGCCTTTCGAAATGTCGGCCCTTCCTCTTTTTTCTAAAGGATCCGCCATTACGAAGTTTGGATATTGTGGAATATGGCACAGCTGCAGTGCTGCAGTGCAGACATTTCAGTCGCACACTGTGCTTGTCAGCAGCGGGCAGCAGTATAGAACTGGGCTTTTACTGATGCGCTTTTTACTTGATTAGACTTTTTGTGTCACATAGACACAGTAAAATGGCTGCTGCGGCCCGTACGAATGCTGTAGAAAGATCAAACCAAAACTGGCTTCTTCATTTCCTCGAGACCTACAAATCACTCAATTACACCACTGACCTAAATCCAACAGGAAATGAGCTAGTGCCTCTGAAAGTTACATGAGCAAATGTCTCAGTTGTGAGCTACATTGTAAACTTGCGACTAAGATCGCATTTTTGACTCCATACACATAAAAGCTAATTATGTCTGCGTTCAGAACAAGTTTATCTATCTGGTGATGTCTTCAGATTCACACTGACACACAGTTTGGGCCCTGTCTCTCTGTCGGCTGCATGCTGTCATTAATTAGCATAACAAAGGCTTCTCTCTGACAGACACAAGCCTGTGTGTGTGTGTGTGTGTGTGGTTTCACACACACCTGACAGGATAACATTGACCAAATTGACCAGCTCATGTGTCTCATTCCTAAATGAATGCCTGACAGTAAAAACATGTAAATACAAGATCTCCAGGTCAAACTCTTTTGACAATTTAGGCTGTTTTCTGACCAACTACTGATGGAAACCAGAGAAAACTGCCTTGCTACTATAGACTTCACCAAACCACATGTTTCTGGCTTGGAAACTTGTTTCTGTGTGCTTCTGGTCAAAAGTAACAGCCTAAGTGACAACATGCTCTCAAAACGCTTTTCGGGGCCTGAAAACACTAAAAGTGACATGATGCTGTTTTCTGACCAACTACTGATGAAAACCAGAGAAAAATGCCTTCCTACTATAGACTTCACCAAACCACATGTTTCTGGCTTGGAAACTTGTTTCTGTGTGCTTCTGGTCAAAAGTAACTTAGACCTTTTGAATTGATTGGACGCAGCAGTTTATGTTTCCAAAAAATATGTTTCCATTTCACACAGTGACGAGAAGGGCCAGGAAGAGAGGGAGGGAGGACGGAGAGACCAAGCAGAGGCAAATTGAGGAGCTGCTCCTGGAGGCCCTCAAGAGGCAGGCACAGCCTGGTCCACCTGCTCCACCTGATCCTCCTCGTCAGCCTCCCTCGGAGGAGGGAGGCTGACGAGGATGAAATGTTCCTCCTCAGCCTGGTTCCTTCCCTGCAGAGATTGTCGCCCCAGCGGAAGGAGTAAGTGAAATTTCACATACACAAATTAATTTTTGAAGCCAGCCCTGTTGTGCTAAATTTTGATCATTGTGAGTAGCTTTTTAGCTAATGGTGCAACAATCTCTGCAGGGAACGAACCACGCTTGTCCGTTTTTTAAAAATAGGTGTCCCTGAGGCCTCCATTTCAAATTGTTCACCCAAGCCTGCTCCTTTTTGTTCTCTGTAGAGTAGACACGTTATTTGTATATATGTTCACTTTTTATGTTTTATACTGGAAGATTTATATATACAGTACAGGCCAAAAGTTTGGACACACCTTCTCATTCAATGCGTTTTCTTTATTTTCATGACTATTTACATTGTAGATTCTCACTGAAGGCATCAAAACTATGAATGAACACATGTGGAGTTATGTACTTAACAAAAAAAGTTGAAATAACTGAAAACATGTTTTATATTCTAGTTTCTTCAAAATAGCCACCCTTTGCTCTGATTACTGCTTTGCACACTCTTGGCATTCTCTCCATGAGCTTCAAGAGGTAGTCACCTGAAATGGTTTCCACTTCACAGGTGTGCCTTATCAGGGTTAATTAGTGGAATTTCTTGCTTTATCAATGGGGTTGGGACCATCAGTTGTGTTGTGCAGAAGTCAGGTTAATACACAGTTGACAGCCCTATTGGACAACTGTTAAAATTCATATTATGGCAAGAACCAATCAGCTAAAGAAAAGCGAGTGGCCATCATTACTTTAAGAAAAGAAGGTCAGTCAGTCCAGAAAATTGCAAAAACTTTAAATGTGTCCACAAGTGGAGTTGCAAAAACCATCGAGCGCTACAATGAAACTGGCACGCATGAGGACCGACCCAGGAAAGGAAGACCAAGAGTCAACTCTGCTTCTGAGGATAAGTTCATCCGAGTCACTAGCCTCAGAAATCGCAAGTTAACAGCAGCTCAGATCAGAGACCAGATGAATGCCACACAGAGTTCTAGCAGCAGACCCATCTCTAGAACAACTGTTAAGAGGAGACTGCGCGAATCAGGCCTTCATGGTCAAATAGCTGCTAGGAAACCACTGCTAAGGAGAGGCAACAAGCAGAAGAGATTTGTTTGGGCCAAGAAACGCAAGGAATGGACATTAGACCAGTGGAAATCTGTGCTTTGGTCTGATGAGTCCAAATTTGAGATCTTTGGTTCCAACCGCCGTGTCTTTGTGAGACGCAGAAAAGGTGAACGGATGGATTCCACATGCCTGGTTCCCACTGTGAAGTATGGAGGAGGAGGTGTGATGGTGTGGGGGTGTTTTGCTGGTGACACTGTTGGGGATTTATTCAAAATTGAAGGCACACTGAACCAGCATGGCTACCACAGCATCCTGCAGCGACATGCCATCCCATCCGGTTTGCGTTTAGTTGGACGATCATTTATTTTTCAACAGGACAATGACCCCAAACACACCTCCAGGCTGTGTAAGGGCTATTTGACCAAGAAGGAGAGTGATGGAGTGCTGCGGCAGATGACCTGGCCTCCACAGTCACTGGACCTGAACCCAATCGAGATGGTTTGGGGTGAGCTGGACCGCAGAGTGAAGGCAAAGGGGCCAACAAGTGCTAAACACCTCTGGGAACTCCTTCAAGACTGTTGGGAAACCATTTCAGGTGACTACCTCTTGAAGCTCATGGAGAGAATGCCAAGAGTGTGCAAAGCAGTAATCAGAGCAAAGGGTGGCTATTTTGAAGAAACTAGAATATAAAACATGTTTTCAGTTATTTCACCTTTTTTTGTTAAGTACATAACTCCACATGTGTTCATTCATAGTTTTGATGCCTTCAGTGAGAATCTACAATGTAAATAGTCATGAAAATAAAGAAAACACATTGAATGAGAAGGTGTGTCCAAACTTTTGGCCTGTACTGTATATATATATATATATATATATACATATAAAACATCTACCTCAGCTGTCTTTCGTCTTCTTTCCTACAGAAACAATTCTCATCTGATTTCATATATTTATTGCACACACAGAACATTGTGCACTGTATTCTGTAGGTTCCAGCTGTTCAGAAGCTTTTAACATAAAGTACACAAAAGAAAATAAATATTGCAGGATGTTTGCTCAGTAGTAATGTGTAGGTGGCTCTTAAAAGAGCCGTTTTGTGAGTGCTTGCACACTAGACGTTGGCCTGCCACGGGACCATTCCCACTGCCGAGAAGTAAGCTGCGAAGGTCTCCCGAACCCTGATGGCCTCTCTTGCTGGGTTGTTCGCAGCCAGTCTTCCCAGACCTGGCAGAGTCTCCACCACACCATCGGAGATGCTCCCCCTCATTGCAGGCGCTGGGGTCGTCTTCTGCAGGAAGCTGTGCAGGACACAGGTCACCTTCACACACTTCTCCGCAATGTTGGGCTGCAGCTCCATGGCACGCCGGTACATCCGCCACTGGGATGCAAGGATCCCAAAGGCATTCTCCACCACCAGCCGTGCCCGGGACAGACGGTAGTTGTAGATCCGCCGGTCTCTGGTAAGTGTGCGCCCAGGGAATGGCCTCATGAGGTTTCTCCGGAGTGGAAAGGCTTCATCCGCGACAAACACATGTGGCTGGGGTCCCCTGTGGTCAGCTCCTGGTAACAGCTGGTCAGCAGGCAGCTGGAGGGTACCAGAGCAAAGCGCTCGACCAAAGGCTGAGTTGGCCAGGATACCGCCATCACTGGTCCTGTCGTAGCCCCCGACATCGATCACCCTGAAGCAATACCGGGAATCCACAACAGCAAGGAGGACTATAGAGAATGTCCCCTTGTAGTTGTGGTACTGGGACCCCGAACGTGCAGGGGCTTTCAGGACCACATGCTTCCCATCCACAGCGCCAGAGCAGAGGAAAATTCCACCGCTCCTCAAACCCCTCTGCGATGGACCTCCACTCCTCTGTGGTGGGCACAGCCATGAACTCCTCCACGAGGCAATCCCAAATAGCTGTGACTACAGCTGTAACTATCAGGGAAACAGTGGAGACCCCCAACGCGGAAACTGTTTGCAGTGGTCCTGAAGGAGTCACAGGGTATCTGCAGCATAGAAGAAAACATTAAATTTAGCTGAGTTGAAGTGAATGTAGGAGGCAGTCTACATCAAATCTGTTGTTACTTATACTATTTTATTGATATGGCTGAACAGGTGAAAGTACTCAAGTATTTATGCTATTACATTATTGCAGTGGATAAAATGAGCTAATTTTCTATTGAAATGCATGACAAGCAGGTCAAGATCTAGGATTTACCCATAAATTGTACAAATTGCACATGAATTCAGACTTTTCATAAATCGACATCATGAAGTAGACTAGTAATTTCATCAGCCTTTTACATGCTGTTATCTTATATACTGTATATGTATGTATGTGTGTAATTTTATGTAACATTACGTTTTTAACATGTTTTTTGTTCATTTTATGTCTATTTTTAAAGTGAAGCACACAGTGCATGTATTTTTTTGTTGTAAAGCACTTTGAGCTGCATTTCGGGTATGACAGGTGCTATACAAATAAAGATTATCATTATATTATGCCGTTATTACATTATACTTTTGATCCGTTTATTGAAATTGAATCACAGCAAAATGTGGGTTCATACCACTATAGTGTCAGATAGGCCGACGTATGACTTGCTAGATACAGTGAATATTTAATGATTTTGACGATAAACAATAAACTGCTACTCACCAGAGACAGATGGACAGGCGCTCCGCAGCTGAAATGGAGCGCCTGTAGCTGGTGTCCTGCCGTGAGATCCTGGCACCAACCCTCGCCAACAGATCCTCAAACTGGGCCCCAGTCAGCCTGAAGTACCACTAAAAGCGGCAATCATCCAGACGGAGTTCCTGGAGGAGGTGGTGGAATTCGCCGAGCTGGATGCGCTTCTGCAGGATAGGGTGAACCCAAAAACGACGGTGTTTGGCCCTCCGACGCATCTGGGACTTCCAGAGCAGATACAATGCAGCGATGGTGGTTATCTCTGCCATGGTTGAGGAGAGAATGGCGGGCAAGATGTTGTTATCTAGTGAAAATGGGCGGGCTTGCTACTCGCACAACGCGATAACGTGAATTAACAAAATGGTCAGGCGTCTAAACCCACGCGTTACACGTGGCGCATCGCTTCACTCGCGTCCAATGTGAACGCACAGTTAAGAGAACTATGTTGCCAAAGCATCAAGAATCAATTAAACAAAACAAAAAATACAATTCATATGTTAAAATACGTATAAATGAAATGAAACTTTAAATAAAATAAAATAAATTATAAAATAAAATAAAATAAAATAAAATAAAGAGAATAATGTGTGTGTGTGTGTGTGTGTGTGTGTGTGTGTGTGTGTGTGTGTGGAAGGATTAATAAGATTGGGTATTATTGGGCAATTACAAGTTGTCATATACAATGAAAAACATATACATATAGTTCATATTAAATAATAATAATAATAATAATAATAATAATAATAACAATAAAATAAATTCGTTTGTTTCTCTAATATCATGGCAGAGTGTTGCATATTGTGCAGCTAATTTTATAAACTGTGGATCTTCTCCCAGACATACTTTTAACAGTTCATCACATTTTTTTCCCTGATATGATGGATCTTGATGGATTTGATTTCATTCTTCCAATTGTCAATGTAAGTAATTCTGTTCTCTTTGTCAATAGGTGCCAGGTGAGTTTTGGAGAGATTTGGAGGTCTTGGATTTTGAGGTGGCAGGTTTCTCTGGTCTTTCTCAGAGGGTCTGTCTCTGGACAGATGCTGTCACTGAGAAAGGCTCTGTGGTGATAGGAGTCAGGATCATCTTGTGCTAAGTGAACCTGGAACTTAATTGACCTTTTGATCATGTGTAGAGAGAGAGGGAAGTGTCCCAGCTCTGCTCTACATGCATGGTTTGGACAGTTTCTGTGGACCTTGAGGATTTCCTTGCAGAATTGAAGATTAAATTTCTCTGTGGGTGTTGTGTCCCATGAGGTGTGCCTCTGGGTAATTAGAGGGCCCCACACTTCACTTCCATACATAAGTATGGGTTTGATTACACTGTTAAATAGTTTCAGCCAAATTGAAATTGGAGGATTGAATTTATACAGTGAACTTTTGATGCTATAGTAGGCCCTGCATGCCTTTTCTGTGAGGGAATTTATTGCTTTGTCAAAGCTGCCAGATGCACTGATAATAATTATATTCCATTGTATGCTGAAGTGTGGTCCCTCTTACACTGAAAACATGCTTGGATTCCTGTAATCTGGCCTTTTTTTGGAATACCATGACTTTGGTTTTATCAAGATTGATATCTACCGCCCAGTTTTGACAGAAGGTCTCCAGCAGAGAGACCATGCTGTAGACCATGTTCTGTGGGGGACAGTAGAACCAGGTCATCTGCATACATGAGGAATTTCATTTCTTTGCCTTATAGATCTAATCCTGGGCTTGGGGACTGTTCAAGAAGAGTGGCCAATTTATTGATATAAATGTTCAACAGAGTAGGAGACAAGTTGCACCCCTGATGCACCCCTTTTCCTTGTTTGAAGAACTCTGTTCTTTTGTTTCCAATTTTAACACAGCACTGGTTGTCAGAATATTTGGATTTGATTAGATCATATATTTTACCCCCAGTTCCATATTGTAGAAGCTGTAAAAATAACCCATTGTGCCAAATTGTGTCAAAAGCCTTTTTTAGATCTACAAAACATGCAAATATCTTACCTTAGTGTTTTTTGTGAACATGCTTTCGGATGAGTGTATGGAGAGTGTAGATGTGGTCAGATGTTTGATGTTTTGGTAAAAAGCCAATTTGGCTTTTAGACAGAATATGATGATCAGTGAGATATGTGATTAATCTGGAGTTAAGGATGCTACAATAGAGTTTACTCAGGTTGCTGTTAACACAGATGCCCCTGTAATTGTTGGGGTTGTATTTGTCTCCATTTTTAAATATAGGAGAAATGAGACCTTTATTCCAAACACTGGGGTAATATCCAGTTGCTAACACCAGGTTGAAGTGTTTTTGCACGGCAAGTTGAAGTTTTAAATTACTGTGTTTCAGCATCTCTGAGTTAATGCTGTCTATACCGCAAGCTTTTCCATTTTTAAGGATTTTGATTTTGTGCTGTATTTCTTTAATAGTGATGGGGTAGTCAAGGGCACATTGGCTGTCCTTCACTGTCCTTTCTAGTTTTTTCAGTTTGTCTATTGTTACAATTTGGTTGGGATTCAGACCGTGACACTCTGGATTTTTATAGAGGTCGTCAAAGTGATCTTTCCAGAGTCAATGGTCTCTCTTACGTGTCCTGTTACTGCATGTCACTAACTCGGCCGTACTGCATGTCAGTAACTCGGCCTCTTCTCCAGAGCCTTTGTGCTCCACTGTCTTGCAAGTTAACTTCTATCACAGCGCCTAGTGTGACGTGTGATGTTGTGCTGCTACTGTGGTGTCAAATGCCTCTTGCTGCTTCTGTTATCATTAGTCATTAGTCAAACTGATCTTGAAGTGCCTGGGCTGTCACCTAACTACATGGTCATTAATTAGCATAACAATGGCTTCACTCTGACAGACACAAGCCTGTGTGCGTGTGTGTGTGTGTGTGTGTGTGTGTGTGTGTGTGTGTGTGTGTGTGTGTGTGTGTGTGTTTGTCTGTCTGTGTATGTGTGTGTGTGTGTCATACTTCTACTGTTATTATACACATATGATTATTGTCACATATGTATACTATCAGATATTAATATATACTTATATACTCAGCACCACCACAATAGCCAGAATTATAATTATAATATTATTACTTTCATTAATGTTGTTGTAAGCTATTAAAATTACCATCTGTCCTGCATCTCTCTCTGTCTCCCCTTCTGTCTCATTGTGTCCTAAGGACAGAGGGATGTTGTATGCTGTAAAGCCCTGTGAGGCAAATTATGATTTGTGATATTGATTGATTGATTGATTGATTGATTGATTGATTGATTGATTGATTGATTGATTGATTGATTGATTGATTGATTGATTGATTGATGTCCTCGTCAGTAGTTTGGTTTTCAGAAGCCATCAAAGTTCTGCTCCCAAGTCATGGGTTCATTGCCAAAAATGACCTTGCGTTCTATTGACATTGCTTGTTTTATCAACATTTCGACTCCTACGAATAGGCTAATTCACACCGTCTACATGAGCTGGAGGCCGACAGCGAGGGTCCGAGGTCCCGCCCAACGCTGCTTGCAGCTTTAATAAGAGATTATAATCACAACTTCACAGGATTTGACAAGTAGCCAAAGTTTTCACATACAGTACAAAGACCCTTCTGTTTTGACGGCGGACAGTCTAGACAAAATTTTAAAAAAATGAAGCGGCCCAGCACAGTTGTTTTTGCTATTTTGGGCAAGAGAATAAAAACAATTATTAAAGGGGATGCTGAGCAGTAAGATCCGTTGTGTACTTAAAAGGGATAATGCACATTTAGCCGCACACTACGCTAACAGGCAGGGTCCCCTCTGGTTTACATGTATTGAATGTTGTCGGCTTATGTCGGCTGCCGGAATGGGCGCACTGGAAGCTGCCCTTCCCCCTCCAACGCCAGTGATTTAGCATAACTATGCTCTAACCTTTTGTTTGCGTACTGGGTTATTTGGAATGTGGGAAAGAGAGACTGAGTCTTTTTAGGCTATATGGAGTTTTTCAATGATTTTGTGATTTTTCGTTTTGTAGCTTTATTAACTTAATTATTCTGATATTGTAAAATAAACACATTTAATTTTTGAAGTGACGTGACGAGAAGTTCTTGAATGTGTGTTGGAGCCAAGTGTCCCTGGCTTTCATGGATAAAAAGCTAACACACTAACATACAGCAGGAATTCACTGAACTAATTTTTATGTTGGCTCTGACTGGGAGAAATCAAGTGTTTGTCGCCTATTTAATGATTCTTTTTAAATTTATTTTATTAATTCCTCCGCCCACCGTAGCGGTGGGCAGCAGTACCGATGCAGGTTATATTGTATCCTACAGTAAAGCCTTAAAAATCAACAGAGAACCAATCAATATTTTTACTGTCATGTCATTATAAGTTGAAATCAGGATTGATCAGAGGTGGGTACTAACTAGTTACATTTACTCAGTTACATTTACTTGAGTAACTTTTTGGATAAATTGTCCTTTTAGAGTAGTTTTAATGCAAAATACTTTTTACTTTTACTTGAGTTATATTGTTTTAAAGCAACAATACTCTTACTTGAGTACAATATTTGGCTACTCTACCCACCTCTGAGTACATAATTACATATATATATATATATATATATATATATATATGTACAGTATATATAAGAATATATTCGTGTTTCTTGTGCCTTGATTTATGTTATGTTTGTAAAGATTTAATTTATTTTGTTTTAGTTAAAGAGGTATCGTTTAAAATACACAAATTTGCAGATTATTATTTTTGATTGATTGATTACATTCATGTTCTTATTTTACAAATAAATCAGATGTTACTCAACAGTTACTCAGTACTTCAGTAATTTTTTCACCAAATACTCTTTTACTCTTACTCAAGTAATTATTTGGATGACTACTTTTTACTTTTACTTGAGTAATATTGTTCTAGTTCTAGTATCAGTACTCTTACTTAAGTACAATATTTGACTACTCTACCGAGAGGGACCCAGCTGCGGACATGATATCCAATCCGTACCGGAAGTCCATACCGGAAGTTCTGTGTGTATTATTCGCAGAAGAAGAAGAGGAAGAAGACAACAGAGAAGATGAAGAGAAGAATGCAAACAATACACGCACGACTAAGAGAAAGAGTGGTAAGGTAATGAGTCTTTTAATTATTAGAATTAGACAACTTTATTGTCATTGTACATTGTACAACGAAATTCTGTTCGGCACTTAGCACTAGCAGTATTAGCTAGTAGCTAGCACTAGCATAGAGTAACGTTACCAAGCCGCTGCGTTTATACACGCTGTCATCTTCATTGTCTTTTAACACGTGTGTTATGTTCTCTAAGATGCAATTATATGTAATCTCGGCATGCACAAATTACTACCACCGGATGGGTTTAGCTACCTCTGTTGTGTAAAAACAAGGGCATGATTGGTATTAACTTAACATTAGCTGCTCCGAGAACCGTCAGCTTATCGTGGTGGAGGAGTTTGAGTGCCCTAATGACCCTAGGAGCTATGCTGTCGGGGGCATTTTGCCCCTGGTAGGGTTTGCCATGGCAGATTGGTTCTGGGCGAAGGGTCAGACGAAGAACGGTTCAGAAGACCTTTCATGATGGAGACAATCAAGGACACGTGTACCCAGCCCGGAGGGTTACCGGGGCCCCGCCCTGGAGCCAGGCCTGGGGTTGGGGCCCGTGGGCGAGCGCCTGGTGGTCGGGTCTTTGCCCATTGGGTCCGGCCAGGCCCAGCCCGAACCGGCTACATGGGCTTGTCCCCCTGCAGGCCCACCACCCGCAGAGGGATCCAGAAGGGTTCGGTGCAATGTGGATTGGGCAGCAGACCAAGGCGGGGGCCTTGGCGGTCCAATCCTCGGTTACAGAAGTTGGCTCTTGGGACATGGAATGTCACCTCTCTGGCGGGGAAGGAGCCGGAGCTTGTGGAAGAGGTTGAGCGTTACCGGCTAGATATAGTCGGCCTCACCTCGACACATAGCTCCGGGTCTGGAACCCTAGTCCTTGAGAGGGGTTGGACTCTCTCCTTCACTGGAGTTGCTCCGAGTGAGAGGCAGAGGGCCGGGGTGGGCTTTCTGATAGCCCCCAGACTCTCTGCCTGTACGTTGGGGTTTACTTCTGTGCGGGTCACAGTTTGGCCATAACTAACACCATGTTCAAACATAAGGATGTCCATCGGTGCACGTGGCACCAGGACAGCCTAGGTCGCAGGTCAATGATCGACTTTGTAGTCGTATCATTTGACTTGCAGCCATATGTTCTGGACACTCGGGTGAAGAGAGGAGCAGAGCTGTCAACTGATCACCACCTGGTGGTGAGTTGGATCAGATGGTGGGGGAAGACGCCGCGCGGACCTGGCAGGCCCAAATGAACAGTGAGGGTCTGCTGGGAACGCCTGGCGGAAGAACCTGTCCAGATGATCTTCAACTCCCACCTCCCGGAGAGCTTCAACCGCATCCCGGGGGCAGAGGTGGACATTGAGTCCAGATGGGCCTTGTTCCGCTCTGCCATTGTCGAGGCGGCGGTTGCGAGCTGTGGCCGCAAGGCCGCTGGGGCCAGTCGCGGCAGTAATCCCCGAACCCGCTGATGGACACCAGAGGTGAGGGGAGCCGTCAGGCTGAAGAAGGAGACCTACAGGGCATGGTTGGTCTGTGGGTCTCCGGAAGCAGCTGACAGGTAGCGGCGGGCCAAGCGGAGCGCAGCGGCGGCAGTCGTTGAGGCAAAAACTCGGGCGTGGGAGGAGTTCAGTGAGGCCATGGAGGAAGACTATTGATCAGCTCCAAAGAGGTTCTGGCAAACCGTCCGGCGCCTCGGGGGGGAAGGCGGCAACTTCCTCACACTGTTTACAGTGGGGGCGGGGAGCTGCTGACGTCAACTGGGGACATTGTCGGGCGGTGGAAGGAATACTTTGAGGAGCTCCTCAATCCCAGCAACACGTATTCCAGTGAGGAAACAGAGACGAGGGTCTCGGGGGCGGGTCGTCCAATTTCTGGGGCAGAAGTTGCTGAGGTAGTCAATCAATCAATCAATCAATTTTATTTATAAAGCCCAATATCACAAATCACAATTTGCCTCACAGGGCTTTACAGCATACGACATCCCTCTGTCCTTAAGACCCTCACAGCGGATAAGGAAAAACTCCCCAAAAAAACCCCTTTAACGGGGAAAAAAAACGGTAGAAACCTCAGGAAGAGCAACTGAGGAGGGATCCCTCTTCCAGGACGGACAGACGTGCAATAGATGTCGTACAGAACGGATCAGCATAATAAATTAACAGTAATCCATATGACACAGAGAGAGAGAGAGAGAGAGAGAGATGCAGGTAATGACAGTAGCTTACAACAACATTAATGAAAGTAATAATATTATAGTTATAGTTCTGGTTACTGCGGTACAATATGTTGAAAGTATGTATTAATACCTGGCAGTATACATGTGTGACAATAATCATATGTGTATAATAACAGAAGAAGTATGACTAATGACTAATGATGGCAGCAGCAGCAGGAGGCATCTGGCGGGACCATGGCAGCAGCACAACCACACACGTCACGCTGTCCAGGCACCGCTGTGATATGAGTTAATCTGAGAGACAGTGGAGCACAAAGGCTCCGGAGAAGAAGCCGAGTTAGTGACATCCAGAATGGCCGGGTTAGCTAGATGCAGTAATAGGATACGAGAGAGAGAGAGAGAGAGAGAAAGAAGGAGAGAAGGTGCCCGGTGTATTATAGAGGGGTCCTCCGGCAGACTAGGCCTAAGTCAGCCTAACTAGGGGCTGGTACAGGACAAGCCTGAGCCAGCCCTAACTATAAGCTTTATCAAAGAGGAAAGTCTTAAGTCTAGTCTTAAATGTGGAGACGGTGTCTGCCTCCCGGACCGTAACAGGAAGATGATTCCACAGGAGAGGAGCCTGATAGCTAAAGGCTCTGGCTCCTGATCTACTTTTGGAGACTTTAGGGACCACGAGTAACCCTGCGTTCTCAGAGCACAGTGTTCTGGTGGGATAATATGGCACTATGAGCTCTCTAAGATATGAAACAACTCCGAAGTGGCGGAGCCCCGGGGGTGGATGAGATTCGTCCTGGATATCTCAAGGCTCTGGATGTTGTAGGGCTGTCCTGGCTGACACGCCTCTGCAACATTGCGTGGACATCGGGGGCAGTGCCTCTGGAGTGGCAGACCGGGGTGGTGGTCCCCATTTTCAAGAAGGGGGACCAGAAGGTGTGTTCCAACTACAGTGGGATCACACTCCTCAGCCTGCCCGGTAAGGTCTACTCCAGGGTGCTGGAGAAGAGGGTCCGGTCGATAGATGAACCTTGGATTGAGGAGGAGCAATGTGGTTTTCGTCCCGGACGCGGAACCATGGACCAGCTCTTTACCCTCGCCAGGATGCTGGAGGGGGCATGGGAGTTTGCCCAACCAGTCCACGTGTGTTTTGTGGATTTGGAGAAGGCTTACGACCATGTCCCCAGGGGCATCCTGTGGGGGGTGCTCTGGGAGTATGGGGTTGGTGGCCCCTTGCTAAGGGCCATCCAGTCCCTGTACCGAAGGAGCATGAGTCTGGTTCGCGTGGCTGGCAGTAAGTCAGACCTGTTCCCGGTGAGGGTTGGACTCCGCCAGGGCTGCCCTTTGTCACCGGTTTTGTTCATAACTTTTATGGACAGAATTTCTAGACGCAGCCGAGTGGTGGAGGGTGTCAGGTTCGGTGGCGGGAGGATCTCGTCCCTGCTTTTTGCGCTGGGGTGGTTCGCAGCCGAGTGTGAAGTGGCTGGGATGAGAATCAGCACCTCCAAGTCTGAGGCCATGGTCCTCAGCCGGAAAAGGGTGGATTGCCCACTCCAGGTCAGGGGGGAGGTCCTTCCTCAGGTGGAGGAGTTTAAGTATCTCTGGGTCTTGTTCACGAGTGAGGGTAGGATGGAGCGGGAGATTGACAGGCGGATTGGGGCGGCGTCAGCAGTGATGCAGGCGCTTAACCGGTCCGTTGTGGTGAAGAGGGAGCTTAGCCAGAAAGCGAAGCTCTCGATTTACCGGTCGATTTACCGGTCGATCTACGTTCCAACCCTCACCTATGGTCACGAGCTCTGGGTAGTGACCAAAAGAATGAGATCGCGAATACAAGCGGCTGAAATGAGTTTCCTCTGCAGGGTGGCTGGGCTCAGCCTTAGGGATAGGGTGAGGAGCTCAGACATCCAGGAGGGACTCGGAGTAGAGCCGCTGCTCCTCCACATCGAGAGGAGCCAGTTGAGGTGGTTCGGGCATCTGGTAAGGATGCCTTCCGGACGCCTCCCTTGGGAGGTGTTTCGGGCATGTCCAACCGGGAGGAGACCTCGGGGCCGCCCCAGAACACGCTGGAGGGATTACATCACCCGGCTGGCCTGGGAACGCCTCGGGGTTCCCGCGGAGGAGCTGACGGAAGTGGCGGGGGAGAGGACTGTCTGGGCTTCTTTGCTGAGGCTGCTGCCCCCGACACGGACCCGGATAAGCAGAGGACGACGAGTACAACGAGTACGAGTAGCTGCTCAAGGTCTGTTGTGCTCCCTTTCATCAATGTCTGTGTGTAAACAGTGTTAATGTTGGCCAGAGACTATGACTGCCCTTTTTTTTTGGTGTGTTGTGGTGTAAAACATCTGTGTACACAGTCACTGCACACAAGCCATTTTTTTTACCTAATTTTTGGTTCGCCTGGTCTCCTTGTGTATTAATGCTTGTATAAGCTCAACCCTGCACTGCTCAATCAAGTTATATCCAGCTTTTTTTTCCAGAGATATTCTAAAAGTAGTAACAAGAGTCGTCTCGTGTGGTATACGACATGAGCGACCCCCGAGGGTTAACCGGGTCAGATAAATAACGTATACATAGCCCCAGGTGTCTGCAAAAAATACATTTGTATTATGTTTTAGTAATGCACCATGAGTCCTTTAGATCGGTAAAATATGATTGATGTTCAGTATGTTTTCCAGCTATCAGTGTTGATTGACTTCTCCTCTTTTCAGATGCACCCGTCTATTTTGAGTGACAAAGCCAGTTTGGGGAACAAAACCCTTTCACCATCTGAGTTTGGGTGTCCTCTCTGCCCCAAATTTAAAACCAAAAATGAGAGCGCGATCCAGAGGCACCTGAAAAACCATACGGAAAAGGCAGTTCATTTCCATGGTATGTTGATGAAAGTGTCTGTTTGAGATCATATACCTCTACATATAACAGCACTGTAGCCAGGCTGACTGAGAGTCAAAGCTCTGTTGAGCCTTGTATTCCTTTAGCCCTTAGCAGTAATGATTTTATGAGCTTTTTTAATGACAAAATTCTAACTATTAGAGGCAAAATTCATGACCTCCTGTCTTCGGATAGTACCTATCTAACCTCAAACACAGCTGTAAGACCTAATATATAGTTAGATTGCTTCTCCCCAATTTCTTTTCAAAAATTGACCGCAGTGATTTCTTCATCTAAATCATCAACGTGTCTCTTAGACCCCATCCCAACTAGGCTACTTAAGGAGGTCTTACATTTAGTTAACACTCATATATTAGATATGATCAATATATCCTTATTAACAGGCTATGTACCACAGTCTTTTAAGGTAGCTGTAATTACACCTCTCCTAAAAAAGCCCACCCTGGATCCAGAGGAGTTAATTTATTTGAGGAATTTCAGTCAGGATTTAGAGTGCATCATAGCACTGAGACAGCACCAGTTAAAATTACAAATGACCTTCTGATTGCTTCAGACAAAGGACTCATCTCTGTACTTGTTTTATTAGATCTTAGTGTGGCGTTTGACACAATTGACCATCAAATTCTGCTACAGAGACTGGAACACTAAATTGGCCTAAAAGGTTCTGCACTAAGCTGGTTTAAATCTTATTTATCTGATTGTTTTCAGTTTGATCACGTTCATAATGACTCATCCTTACGTACTAAAGTTTGTTTTGGAGTTCCACAAGGTTCTGTGCTCGGACCAATCCTATTTGTTCTATATATGCTTCCTTTAGGTAACATCATTAGAAATCACTCTGTAAATTTTCATTGTTATGCGGATGATACACAGTTGTATTTATCGATGAAGCCAGAAGAAAGTAATCAATTAAATAACTTCATAATTGCCTTAAAGACATAAAAACCTGGATGAGCACCAATTTCCTGATGTTAAATTTCTACAAAACTTAAGTTATTGTTCTTGGCCACAAACAACTCAGAGACTCTTTATCTGGTGACATAGTTTCTCTAGATGACATTGCTCTGGCCTCTAGCACTACCGTAAGAAACTTCAGAGTAACATTTGATCAAGATTTGTCTTTTAATTCTCATTTAAAACAAACCTCACAGACTGCATTTTTTCATCTGCGTAATATTGCGAAAATTAGGCCTATCCTGACCCAAAAAGATGCAGAAAAATTGGTCCATGCTTTTGTTACCTCAAGGCTGGATTACTGTAACTCCCTATTATCAGGTAGCTCCAGTAAGTGTTTAAAAACTCTCCAGCTAATTCAGAATGCAGTGGCACGTGTACTGACAGGAACTAAGAAACAAGATTATATTTCTCCTGTTTTAGCTTCTCTGCACTGGCTCCCTGTAAAATCCAGAATTGAATTTAAAATCCTACTGTTAACTTATAAAGCTCTAAATGGTCAAGCTCCGTCATATCTTAGAGAGCTCATAGTGCCATGTTATCCCACCAGAACTCAGCGCTCGGAGAATGCAGGGTTACTCGTGGTCCCTAAAGTCTCCAAAAGTAGATGGCATTTTGAATGCACAGAGATACCGAGACAAGATCCCAGGGCCCATTGTTGTGCCATTCATCCACGACCATCACCTCATGTTGCAGCATGATAAAGCACGGCCCCATGTTGCAAGGATCTGTACACAATTCCTGGAAGCTGAAAACATCCTAGTTCTTGCATGGCCAGCAAACTCACCGGACATGTCACCCAATGAGCATGTTTGGGATGCTCTGGATCGGCGTATACGACAACGTTCCAGTTCCTGCCAATATCCAGCAACTTTGCACAGCCATTGAAGAGGAGTGGACCAACATTCCACAGGCCACAATCAACAACCTTATGAACTCTATGCGAAGGAGATGTGTTGCACTGTGTGAGGCAAATGGTGGTCACACCAGATACTGAGTGGTTTTATGACCCCCCCAGATCCCCCCAGTAAAGCAAAACTGCACATTTCAGAGTGGCCTTTTATTGTGGCGAGCCTAAGGCACACCTGTGCAATATTCATGCTGTCTAATCAGCATCTTGATATGCCACACTTGTGAGGTGGGATGGATTATCTCAGCAAAGGAGAAGTGCTCACTAACAATTTAGACAGATTTGTGAACAATATTTGTGAGAAATGGTCTTTTGTGTATATAGAAAATGTTTTAGATCTTTGAGTTCAGCTCATGAAAAATGGGAGCAAAAACAAAAGTGTTGCGTTTATATTTTTGTTCAATGTATATATATACAGTACAGGCCAAAAGTTTGGACACACCTTCTCATTCAATGCGTTTTCTTTATTTTCATGACTATTTACATTGTAGATTCTCACTGAAGGCATCAAAACTATGAATGAACACATGTGGAGTTATGTACTTAACAAAAAAAAGGTGAAATAACTGAAAACATGTTTTATATTCTAGTTTCTTCAAAATAGCCACCCTTTGCTCTGATTACTGCTTTGCACACTCTTGGCATTCTCTCCATGAGCTTCAAGAGGTAGTCACCTGAAATGGTTTCCACTTCACAGGTGTGCCTTATCAGGGTTAATTAGTGGAATTTCTTGCTTTATCAATGGGGTTGGGACCATCAGTTGTGTTGTGCAGAAGTCAGGTTAATACACAGCCGACAGCCCTATTGGACAACTGTTAAAATCCATATTATGGCAAGAACCAATCAGCTAACTAAAGAAAAACGAGTGGCCATCATTACTTTAAGAAATGAAGGTCAGTCAGTCCGGAAAATTGCAAAAACTTTAAATGTGTCCCCAAGTGGAGTCGCAAAAACCATCAATCGCTACAACGAAACTGGCACACATGAGGACCGACCCAGGAAAGGAAGACCAAGAGTCACCTCTGCTTCTGAGGATAAGTTCATCCGAGTCACCAGCCTCAGAAATCGCAAGTTAACAGCAGCTCAGATCAGAGACCAGATGAATGCCACACAGAGTTCTAGCAGCAGACCCATCTCTAGAACAACTGTTAAGAGCTTCATGGTCAAATAGCTGCTAGGAAACCACTGCTAAGGAGAGGCAACAAGCAGAAGAGATTTGTTTGGGCCAAGAAACACAAGGAATGGACATTAGACCAGTGGAAATCTGTGCTTTGGTCTGATGAGTCCAAATTTGAGATCTTTGGTTCCAACCGCCGTGTCTTTGTGAGACGCAGAAAAGGTGAACGGATGGATTCCACATGCCTGGTTCCCACTGTGAAGCATGGAGGAGGAGGTGTGATGGTGTGGGGGTGTTTTGCTGGTGACACTGTTGGGGATTTATTCAAAATTGAAGGCACACTGAACCAGCATGGCTACCACAGCATCCTGCAGCGACATGCCATCCCATCCGGTTTGCGTTTAGTTGGACGATCATTTATTTTTCAACAGGACAATGACCCCAAACACACCTCCAGGCTGTGTAAGGGCTATTTGACCAAGAAGGAGAGTGATGGAGTGCTGCGGCAGATGACCTGGCCTCCACAGTCACCGGACCTGAACCCAATGGAGATGGTTTGGGGTGAGCTGGACCGCAGAGTGAAGGCAAAGGGGCCAACAAGTGCTAAACACCTCTGGGAACTCCTTCAAGACTGTTGGAAAACCATTTCAGGTGACTACCTCTTGAAGCTCATGGAGAGAATGCCAAGAGTGTGCAAAGCAGTAATCAGAGCAAAGGGTGGCTATTTTGAAGAAACTAGAATATAAAACATGTTTTCAGTTATTTCACCTTTTTTTGTTAAGTACATAACTCCACATGTGTTCATTCATAGTTTTAATGCCTTCAGTGAGAATCTACAATGTAAATAGTCATGAAAATAAAGAAAACGCATTGAATGAGAAGGTGTGTCCAAACTTTTGGCCTGTACTGTATATATATATATATATATATATATATATATATATATGTATATATCATTATGGTCAAAAATCGGTTCTTAACATCCAATTAAAATGAATACAACTGAAAGCAACTTATAGTCACAACATATAATAAAACAAAACAAACAAAATGAGAAAGCACATATTCATGCAAACAAGTTGATTAATGAACCCCAATTATATTTCTACAACTTCAAACACATTAACATGGATAAAATGTATAATTTCACTTCCAACAGACATTTCAATTTTGGTCACACAGAACATTTGGTAAGAGAGGGGAGGGTGTGCTTTTCTGGGGTGACAGGAAGGGACAGGATGTGGTGGGAAAAAAAGAAGCATTGTCTCAGACAACTAGTAGGTCGTTCATCACCGCGTTTTGCCCCAAGGCTGGATACTTTAAGATGGCATCTGAAACTTGAGGGATCCCATGTGACTTTTTGCCTTCTTTTGGCCTAAGGATGGCTGAAAGAAGTTGTTGTCCAGTCGGGGTGATACAGGGGTGAGTTCTAAGTATTTGACCCCCGGTGGTCTGGTGGGTCTTGTTCATTGATAGTACTGGTTCAAGGGAAGTCCAAAGAGGTTGTTCCTCTTCATTAATCAACTTGTTTTTACTAATATGTGCTTCCTCATTTTGTTTTTCATTATATATTGCAACTATAGGTTAGTCTAGAGCAGAGGTGGGTAGAGTAGCCAAATATTGTACTCAAGTAAGAGTACTGATACTTTAGAACAATATTACTCAAGTAAAAGTAAAAAGTAGTCATCCAAATAATTACTTTAGTAAGAGTAAAGGAGTATTTGGTGAAAAAACTACTCAAGTACTAACTGTTGAGTAACATCTGATTTATTTGTAAAATAAGACCATGAACGTAATCAATCAATCAAAAATAATAATCTGCAAATTCATGTATTTTAAACGATACCCCTTTCACTAAAACAAAAATAAATTAAATCTTTACAAACAACATAAATCAAGGCACAAGAAACACAAATATATTCTTATATATACTGTACATATATATATATATACACACACACACACACACATATATATATATATATATATATACATACATACATATATATATATAATTATGTACTCAGAGGTGTGTAGAGTAGCCAAATATTGTACTCAAGTAAGAGTATTGTTGCTTTAAAACAATATAACTCAAGAAAAAGTAAAAAGTATTTTGCATTAAAACTACTCTGAAAAGTACAATTTATCCAAAAAGTTACTCAAGTAAATGTAACTGAGTAAATGTAACTAGTTAGTACCCACCTCTGGCCTAGAGTGTGTGTATTTGAAGCAGTCTATACGTGTACTCCGCTTATATACGCAGTATAATAACTGTACTTTAATTTAATTTTAATTTGTATTTTTAATTGGATGATAAGAACTGAGTTTGACATCAATGGGAAGAGTATGTGTCCAAGTATACGATCTTGTATAATAAAAGCATTAAGTTTCCTCCAAAATAAAATAATGGGCTTATTTTTTCACTAAGGGGCAGCCTTATCAGACCGGCCCGCTTTGGCCGGTTAAAAACATGTGAGCTATGGTGCGCTTCCTCTTGTATTTCTGCTCTCTTGTATTCTTGTTGGTCCTCTTCTTTTTAGTATCTTAGTCTCTCCTGTTTTTATGTACGCTCTTTCGTGTTTTTTTTTTTTTTTTCATTTTGTCTACTTGCTTTTGCCGTATCTTATGTTTTAACCAGCCACGTTCTTATACTCGGTTCCTACGTAACTCTTTCGTGCTCACGATCAAGTTATTTTAAACTTTTATATTTTGCTTATCCAGTTTTCTTGGCTACCAACCACTTGTCACAGTGGTTCTGTTGCCAAACCCAGAGACCTTCTGCAGCTTAAGAGAACCAACGTTTGAGGGTCACCCAAGGGACGTCACCGCTCCTCCACCACTCCATTCCAGCCGGTTTCATTCTGCTGGGAAGTCTAAGAGCTGCCAAGCGACAGTTCGGGGGCCCTCCAAGAGAAACGTCCGCCTGAATCAACGCTGCTCAGAAAGTAGGAAAATAATTTCTCTAACTCCAGGCCATCGCTGTGTGGTGAAGAGTGAAGTCGAACAGGAGGCTTAATTATCCCGATCTTAATTTAGGTTTCATTAGATAAATCCTATTGCTGCATCATGTATACTGCCACCTGCCGTCAAAGTAGCCACCAAAACCAATGGAGGGCGCTGAGTCTGTGAAGAGCTGGAAGTCTTCCGGCTAAGTGATGTGGTTGTGAAGGATCAGCCTTGGGGGATGATGCGGATGGCCTAGTTGAGATGACAAGAGTGACAGAAGTTGACGTTTGGTGCATCTGTGGGCCAGGAGGAAGTTGGAGATCAGAAGGAAAATCCAGTGAATGTTCTCAATTGACAGGGATGCTTGGAGCAAGACTGAGTCGAGGGTGATGCCAAGAAACTCCAGGGATGTGCTGGGACCCTCTGTTTCCTCAGAAGAGAGAGGAACTCCGAGTTCGCGAAAAGCAGAAATCAGAGTGGAGAGACCATATAACGGGGGAGAGGAAGGTGACATGGGTGTTGGCTGGTGTAGAGGTGATGGAAGGTGTGTGTGGGGCTGCAAAAACCCGGCAATAGAGTTCGGAGTCTAGAACCTCCCAGTATGTGCCCTGGTTAAACTGCTGCAGGTGTCCAGCAGCTTGTGAGGCAAAAAGGGTTTGGTATGTGTAAAACCCATTTCCCCCAAATCGTAAGGTAAGGTCAAGAATCAGTGACAGGTAGTCATCCAACTCTGACCTGCGCTCGGGGAAAAACGGAACAGATGATGTCATGGTACAGGGAGAATGAGAAGGCAAATTCAACAACAGTGAGTTCTCTGGATCGGGTGGGAAGTGATTGCTTGAGCTCAATGGGACCTAGTCTGGTTTGCAGTTCCCTGGGAATATGGGGATTACAAGCAGATGGATGTATCAAAAAGGCAAGGTCGACATAATTACCTCAAAGTTAACATATCACACTGTCATTTCAAACTCAACACTTGATTCAAATTAAAAGCCCCTTATAACCTTGGCTGAGAGAATCCCTCCATTTTCTAAATAGGCTTTTATTCTGAAACATTTGTCAGAACTTCCTGTGGAAGATACAGTAGCTTGACAGTACATATGGCGCTTCAAAAGTAGCTCTTGCCATCTGCTGACGCTTTTAGGTGACTACAACAACATGTCAGCTGGCACATGAACAGACACAGTGACTCAAATAATAGTGAAAGTAATAAAAATAGGACAAGAATAACCCGATGACATCACACACGTCGTGAAAGACGACCAGGGATAATTGGTGAGTACCAGTGTGTAGCGTGTACCAGGCATAAAGTCCTGAGTCTGAAATATGTCTGTCAGCGAGTCCTACTCCACCTATTTAGACTCCACCGTAGACAACGGCTGCATTTCTCCGACCACGTAGCGAGCCACAAGCTCCGTGGCTTCTTTCAGACTGATAGGTTTAACGTTATCTCCGTTATTAGAACCAAACGACAGCCGTTGCTGTTTCGGAGCTGAAGGACCAGCGTTCTAAATGTAACGGAAGTAACTGATGTCTTGTTTGAAAATGTACTTAAGTATATGATTACTCAAACAGCAAACTAACGCGTTAGGTTACTCGTTACTGCAAAAACTAATTAAAGTACTCTAACACGTTACTTTGTAACGCGTTATACCCAACTCTGGTTCAGAGAGAGTTGTTCGTCCATGGTTTTTTAGGTAAGTTACTTTGTCTGACTCGTCGTCTCTCACGGATGATATGGAAACAGAGTCAAAGGATGAGGAAATGGGTGAGGTGTGCTTAAGTACTCGTACTACAAAAATGAGTCTGTTTGTGGTCTTAGTTCCCAAATCTTGTTATAAAACTTAATTTTTTCGCCCTTTAAGTTTGTTAATAATGATTACAAGTTGTTTGCTAAGTTCTTAACAGTGTGTATGGAGACAGTCCTTTCTTTATTGATACATCTTGATCAAGTTGGGTCCATTAAAGGCTGGTCTCTAATAATATGAGAAGACTCCTCCATGTCATGGCAAAAGCAGGCTCGCTTCCGCATCCAGCGATTGCTATTCTGTCAAAGAAAGCCTTTGACAGAATAGAGTGGCATTATTTGTTCTGTGCCTTATCTAAATTTGTTTTTGGGCCTCTTTTTATTAACTGGGTGATGCCACTGTACAATAAACCAATTGCATCAATCAAAACTAATGGTATCATTTCTGAACCTTTCCACCTCTTGAGGTCTACTTGACAGGCCTGTCCCACCTCACCATCCCTCTTTATCCTTGCCCTCGAACCCTTGGCTTGCTCCATATGAACACAGAAGAGCATTACTGGTACTGACATTGGGGGATGTGATTTTAAAGCCAGTCTGTTTGCAGATGATGTTTTATTAACGTTATGCAAGGCATGAAATGTCTTAGGATAAACATTCAGACTCCGATAGATAAGATGAGATTTTTTTCCTTAAATGGACCACACCTCCTAAAGTCAATTAGGGAAGATATTAAGAGATGGACAGTTCTTCCCATTTCATTATGGGGCAGAGCAGAAGTGATTAAAATGAATATTTTATCAAGAATATCATTTCTGATATCAGCTATACCACTTAACTCCTTCCTAGCAGTGGGAGCACCCATGATTCCATTTGCATATTGATTTTTAAATGCCGGTAGAATTGCAACCAAATATGATAGAGCAATAATTCTTTTTGCATTTAAAACCGGAGGAGTTACACTAACATACCATGCATTCATCATGTCTCAGAGCACTGTTTCCTTGCACTGATAGGTTTGTAGAAATACAGTAAAAAGCGCCCAGAACAAAAACATTATGTTCCTGATCACGGGTATTCACAGCACTTCCTATGTTGGACTAAGTGTCATCACGTTGTGAGCATGAACTGTCACGTGATTTTGTTGTGCGTCTTTCTCGCGACACTACCGATGTCATTTCCTGGGAAATTTCTTTCTTTCTTCCGCAGTAAGTATTTCTCTCAGCTTGCAGTCACACACTCACTCTCGTTTTGTATTTTACTCTTTCACAACAACACTTAGACACACACGCAGACACTCACCACACACTCACCACACACACACACACACACACACACACACACACACACACATATATATTTATGGAACCGCAAGAACCTGGACGCGCGAAACGGCTTTTCTCCTGGTGCGCAGCTTTCAAGCTAATAACAGCGTTGGATGAAGATTCAGTCCACTCATCTGGTCCGGATTCTGCCGACAGTGGAGATGAAGCCAACTTCATTGAAGGGAGAGATCCTTCCTATGACATGTATGTATATATTCATGAAATATTGTTTGTTTTTGAATTAGAGAAAAGAAAAGAAAATATATATGTAACACAACTGAAAGCAGGGGCGGCTCTAGACCAGAATTACCGGGGGGGCCGAGGTGGGGCCATTGTTCTTTTAGGGGGGCACATATAAGGACAAAAGAGGGAAATATTGATGCATTCAAAATGATTAGTTTATTTAAAAACAAAACAAAACACATTATTTTATGAATGTTTGTCTTATATCTGTACAATGACACTTTTATCCGTTCAGAATGACACTTACATCTGCAGAATAACACTTTTATCTGCACAATAACACTTTTATCTGTACAATAACACTTTTATCTGTACAGAATGACACTTACATCTGCACAATAACACTTATATCTGCACAATAATACTTTTATCTGCACAATAACACTTTTATCTGTACAGAATGACACATACATCTGCACAATAACACTTATATCTGCACAATAACACTTTTATCTGCACAATAGCACTTTTATCTGCACAATAACACTTTTACCTGTACAGAATGACACTTATATCTGTACAATAACACTTTTATCTGTATAGAATGCCACTTATATCTGCACAATAATACTTTTATCTGTACAATAACACTTTTCTCCGTTCAGAATGACACTTACATCTGCACAATAACACTTATATCTGCACAATAACACTTTTATCTGCACAATAGCACTTTTATCTGCACAATAACACTTTTACCTGTACAGAATGACACTTATATCTGTACAATAACACTTTTATCTGTATAGAATGCCACTTATATCTGAACAATAACACTTTTATCTGCACAATAACACTTATATCTGTACAATTACACTTTTATCTGTATAGAATGACACTTATATCTGCACAATAACACTTATATCTGCACAATAATACTTTTATCTGTACAATAACACTTTTCTCCGTTCAGAATGACACTTACATCTGCACAATAACACTTATATCTGCACAATAACACTTTTATCTGCACAATAGCACTTTTATCTGCACAATAACACTTTTACCTGTACAGAATGACACTTATATCTGTACAATAACACTTTTATCTGTATAGAATGCCACTTATATCTGAACAATAACACTTTTATCTGCACAATAACACTTTTATCTGTACAATTACACTA
This sequence comes from Epinephelus fuscoguttatus, assembly GCF_011397635.1. NCBI lineage: Eukaryota > Metazoa > Chordata > Actinopteri > Perciformes > Serranidae > Epinephelus > Epinephelus fuscoguttatus. The sequence continues at coordinate 42,720,194 of NC_064767.1, read as the reverse complement.
TCTTTATGTATAGTAACCTGGAACAATAGAAAGAAAATTCACATACAGTGGTCTACCTTATAGCATTTGCAGCACAGTAGGCTGAAACATTACAACAACAAGATTCTGCGATTGTGACTCCTTGAGAAATGGTCTACAAATGCATCAAGGTTCAAAGCCTTGGACCTTCTAGATTCAATGCTGAGCACCCCAAGATTGCTTAGACGCTCATCACTAATGGTGGACCGGAGGTAGGTCTTCACCAGTTTCAAGGTGGAGAAACTCCGCTCACAAGAGGCAGAACTCACTGGGAGTACCACAGCTATTTTGCATAGTCTAAAGAGCTCAACAAATACTTCTTTATATGGCTCAGTGAAGCGTGTCAATGCTACTGTGTCTGATGGCTTCTCAATCACACCACCCTGTACTTTTCTTTCTAAAAGTCTCTTAAATTGATGCAGCTCATGTCTCAGGTCATCAATATTAGCATCATACAAACGACCAAACTCAAACAAAGTGGTGTCTTTTAAAAATGCATCACTTTTGGGGTTGAGAGATCGGATACTACACATCAGCTCACAATTGGTCTTTGAGAAACGTTTGCTTAATTCACTAAGCATGCAATCAACGACAGGATAGAAAAATGAAGTCCGAAATGTTTCTTTGTCACAGTCTAGCTCCCTCTGACCAACAGTGCCTAGTATGTGATATTCACAGAGTCTGGAGCTTAGCTTTCTTTGCCGTTTTGCCACTGACTGTGTGGCAGCATCACACTGCTCACAAATACTCAACACTTCACCCCATAAGCTATCAAAGAATGACTCCTGCCTGAAATCATTCAAAGTCTGAGCTAAAGCTTCAACTAACTCAACAGCTCTTGAAAGGTCAACGGTTGGTGACTGGAGCATATCAGAAAGAAGCTTTGTTTCCCCAAACAATTTACGAAGTGTAACTAGATGCACAACAAATTCAAAGTCAATCTGGGCCAGAAGACCACGGGCCTCAGAAGATTTTTCTCCTCTGCGCTCTTGTGCCACCTCTTGCAGCACCCGTTTAAGAGCAGGTAATCTATCCATTATGTTAGTTAGAGCTAGAAAGCGACATGCCCATCGTGTGTCACTTAATTGTTGGAGCTCTCTTGTGCTGCCATACATCTCCCTTTGTACAGTCAGCCATTTGGAGTGTACATATGATCCAGAAGTGAAAACATAGAGACTCTGTAACAAAGCAAAGAATTCCTCTGCCTCTGGGACAGCTTTGACAGCATCAACTAGCACTAAATTCAGACAGTGTGCACTGCAATGAACGTAGAAGGCATATTTTGCATGCTCTCTGATTCTCGCCTGCACCCCTGAATGTTTCCCACTCATCACGGCTGCGCCATCATATGCTTGGCCTATAAGGTGTTTTTTATAGTCAAGCCCGTGACGTTCCAATAAGTGGACTATTTTTCTGTAAGCCCTGCAGCATCAAGTCTCTCTGCACATTCAAAATGAAGAAAACTCTCCTTGATGGCTCCATTGTAATAGTAACGGAGTACAAAAGAAATCTGTTCTTTCTTTGACACATCTTTTGTTTCATCTGCCATGACGCTGAAGAATTCACTATTTTTTACTTCTTCAGTGATTTCTGACCGGACCATTTCAGCCAAACAATCCAGCACCTCATTCTGAATTGTTTTGCTTGTATATTTTGCATTATGAATGGTGGTCAATCTATGTTTAACAAGTGCATCATGATGGGCAATTGTATCAAGAATTTCTCTGAAGTTGCCTTTGTTGATAGATTCCTCAGATTCATCATGTCCTCTCTGTGTTATGTTTTGTCTAGCTGTAAGCAACAGCACTTCACCAATTGTTTTAATGTACTCTCTGTTTTCTTTCACTTGTTTAGTGTGCTCCTTATTAAGGACATTTGCAAGTGTTGCATTCGTTTTGACAGCCCTCTGATAATCCCTCCATGCAATCATTGCTTGCTTGTGCCTATCAGATTTTGTATGCACTGAAAAACCTCCCTCTCTTTCAGTCGCCTTTTTCCAGTTTCTAAAACCCAATGGTGAGTCAAACACAGTTGCTGATGCTTTTGCTGGGCTAAAATGGCGGCATGCATAACAGAACACTGAGTCCTTCACCACAGAGTATTCAATCCAGGGGTGGATTCCATACCAACGGGCTCTGAAACTGCGCCTCCTGTCCCCCATTAATGTGGTAGGGAAGGTCTTCAGGTGTGGTTGCACAGGACTGTCGTCCCTGCACTTGCTAATATCTGGAAACAGATGAATACAGTAAACATGAGAGTGCAACTGAGAACAACATTATTTTATCATTCTTAATTTATCTGGTCTATTTATTAATTATTTACAGACAGACTTAACACTTTACATGGACAGGGTATATGAATTGTAATTAGGCCTACACTGCTTACACACACACACATTTGTTCAACCTCACAAACCTGATGGTGCTGTGCTTGACATGCAAGGTGAATCTGGTTGTCCCTCATTCTGTCCCTCTATCTGAGCCCGAATGTCTTCCTCCTCACTCTCAGATTGCCTCTCAGATGCCTCACTTTCCACCTCTCCAAAATCCTCCTCTGGCTCTCTCTCCTCCTCTGGTTCTCTCTCCTCCTCTGGCTCTATCTCCTCCTGCTCCTGAGCTCTTTCATGACCTTCATCTCCCTCACTCTCTCTATGTTTTTTGCCTACTGGGGCAAAAAAGGACATAATGTCCTTCTTGCTCCTTTTCATGATGATAGCCTACTAAAAAGAAAACGGAGAGGATTAACATCTACGTCTCACAAGGCCATTCAAGTTTTTCATTAAGCAAGTAGGCTAAATCCTGTCGGTTATTTCACCCATTATTAAGTTACTCATCGCTGTACAACGGACTTTTAAGAAAGATAAAGCTACTTGGTGAACATGACATCATGTTCACTGACTTCAATGGCTTTGCTTATTCACAAACATAGCAGGACCAAGGCGTGATTAAGCGCAATAAAAACCGATTTTATTATTGTAGTGAACAACATCAGTAAAACACAAACATGTGCAAAAACTGACGTTACGAAACTGAATCGTTTTCCTTACCTTCGCCTCTTTGCAGCAATACATGCAGGGGCAGGGCTGCTCGCTGTTAGCTCTCACATCCAAAGTTTGCAGGGAACGCACGGTGTGTGTGTAGCGCTTTAAGGAGTCCGTGTAGAACGTTCCGTCGTGTTAGTTCCGATCTTCGAGCCAGCGCATGTCGCCGTAAGAAATTAATACACGTATTATCTGTTCAGCACAGGGGCCACAACAGGGGCCAGGAGTAATTTTACAGGGGCACTGGCCCCTGTTGGCCCCTGTGTAAAGCCGCCTCTGACTGAAAGCATTTTGCACTAAATACACATCATTATTGTATTACTCTCATGTTGAGCACATCTAACACACTGTGTAACATCTGTGTGCAAAGTTGACGATGATGAGGAGGAGGAAGTGGGGGTCTCCTCGCCCTGCACCCCAGAGGGAGGCAGAGGGGGAGGAAGGAGTCGGTCTCCAGCAAACAGAGGCTCCAGGTCAGAGACACTCCCTGGTGATGCAGCTGGCTGGAGAACCGAAAAGGAGCCTGACATCTTGCCACACCCCCTACCACATTTTCTGCCCAAAAGGAGGCTAGTTGTGCAGCCACCTCTATCACAGTATGTGGACAATCCCTCTCCATCTGAGCTTTTCAGGATATACTTTGACAGGGCTGCCATCAAAACACTGTGTGCCAACACCAATAAAAATGCAGCAAAAAATATTGCTCCTCGTGGACAGGAACTGTTACAAGACCTATCACACCTCCCCTGGTGTTATTGAAAAGTAATGTTTGACTTTGAACTTGGAACTTTGGTTGTTCTATTGTAAATAGTTTATTTTGATGTACATGTTGTATTTTTGCAAACTGTGCACAATATGCATTTTACTTTTGTTTTTGTCACATTTTATAAAAATGAGTGTATCTCAGAAATTAAGTTATGAAAAAACTCAAAATAAATTTTCTGTGGTTTGAAAGGATTTTGTGCAGCTTTTTTACATTTACAATTTTGAGGGATACAGTGATGATATTTTTGTATTTAGAAAAATATGTGTAAAAACAAAAATGATTTTCGTTTTTTTTTTTTGTGTGGTTTATTGCACTTTTTAGCTATTTCTTTCATTAGTATGGACAAATGTCCATACACATTTTTAAAATTTGGGATTTAAGGGTTGTATTGATGTATAGCATATTAAAATACTCCAAAAAATGGCACTACAGCAGGTAAAATTGTAAAGATAGGCTCTGGCGGACTTGACCTATGGTAGGTCATAAAGGGTTAAATTCCCCTCTTATTGGAGTAAAGAAATTAATAAGAAACTTACTGGTTAAAGATTTCTTTTTTTTTAAAGAAAGAAATATTTTTCCTTAAATTTACCCTTAACTAGTGAATTGGAAGCTAAAATCTGATGCCAGCTTCAGTGTGATGAGTATTAGTGAGTTATTCAAACAACAGTAATGTGTGTGGAGATGTGAATTTTGACATACAATGTGTCTGGCTGTAGGGGTTAATACTGGATTTTTGACAAGGGATAATGATGATGGTGATGATGATGATGCATGGCTAACATTAGCTAGGTAGCATGTTTATTTTTTATTGCTGACTTACCTCGTGGTATCTTATTTGAAAAGCCCTTGTCGATTTTGTTGCATTTGGGGGCATCTCCTGCAAGAGCCTTTCTTCTTTATCTCTCTTCCTCTCTGCTCCCCTCTTCCTCTTTTTTCCACCCTCATCCATCTTTAAGCACACCCAGCTTTTCAGTGCCTAACTGGCTGCTTGGCAAGTATTTGACACAGCATGATGCATTCACAACACTCACAAAGAATAGTTTTTGTTTTTAGCTGCGGGCCATTACACAGGAATTTTTTTATTAGCCATGGCCAGTGGGCCATTTAGCGGGCCAGGCCACAGCCACTGCTACTCCCCGTATTTCTGGCAGCCAGCGACAGCCTGTTCATATTATTGCTTGTAATGCAATTTAGTAAGGAATCCATCATGGTGGCCTTAATCGTCTAAGAGGCTTTGGAATTATGAGATTTGTAATGATTAGAAACATTGTTAATGAGTAACAACACTTTTTGATTGATGGCGGCCATGGTTTTGACCGATTTTGCTAATTTACAATAGAAATGTGTGTCTCAGCCCCACAAGGTGGTGATAAAAAATTTGATTTTGATAAAATCAAAATTTTAAAAAGACTTTTTTTTCATATTATGCAAATAAGCATAAAAAACATTTTGGAGAACCTCTATGGTCCAAGAGGCTTTTCTTTTCTTTCAAGAGGCTATTACAGTGCCACTATGTGGCCAATTGGGTTCATATTTCTTGGAAAGCATTTGCACATCATTTGAAGTTATTGGTCAAAGTTTCATGTTTCTAGCTAATTTAAGCTCACAGCAATTTGTGGCATTGAAAGACAAATGATAAATATACCTGCAAGTGGCAATTTCAAGCCAGCATTAATAGTTTAAATTTAAAGTTGTGAAGGATCAGACCTTTGATGGTTTGTGACACCTGCATAAAGATAGCAAAAAGGTTTTATGACCAACAGAGAGACGCTCATTAATTTACATTCAAATCTGTGCTGGGCCACACTCTTCTTTGGCAACACTGTTCACTCCTATCGATAAACTACAGAAACATTTTGAGGGCATGGTTGAATAGTTTAAACAATTTATCAGGTTTGGTGAGGTCTGTACGAATTGTCATTAATTAATGCACTTATTTGTAACTGGTAGCACCCTGTTTAGTAATTTCAAAATAATTATACACGTGGTTCGGCTAAGATGGAAGAGCCTTCTCCCCATCTTCATCCAGTCCCAGTTCTGGATGTCCTCCTCATCTACTGTGGCAGGTATGACCTGGAAGATGTCTTAAGTGTCAACCTCATCGCAGCAAAAAAGGAGGACCTGCACCACCTCCGCCTGCAGCATCCAGACATGCAGGTCATCTTCTCTGGCACCATCCAAGGATGCAGGTGGAAGGTCTGGGGAAGACTGACAAGGCCCGCAGAACAGAACAGTATTATGGCTATATATGTTCATTGTTTAAGTGGCAGCTTTGTACATCACCCTCACATCAGGCTTGACATTTATTTATTTGTTTGTTTGTTTGTTTATTTATCAGGGACAAAGCATATTAATGAACAGTGAACTGTAAATATACCGGAATTAGCCAAAAGGCTAGTTTTCATCCGCAGTCCCTGGCCAGATCTGAGTTGGCAGCCTAAGTAATAAAAAAGTTAGAAGGGGAGGACGCACGTGACCTGCAGACAAGATGGCTGCATAGCACAGTCGCTCTTGCCCTTTCCCCCCAACTTTTACATATTATCCATCCCCCTCGCATTGTTAACTTAACAACTCTTTGCCCCGAGTCTCTGTAAGTCCCGTGTATATGATGGCTGAAGGTTTGAGAAGCAAAGCCAGGTTTTTGTGATGGTGTGATAGCCAGCTTTCTCAGTTCAAGTGCCCAAATAGTGGGTGTTTTGTTGGTGGCTACTGCCACTTTGTTATATGTTATAATGTTAGTTGTGAGTTTGTATTTTTCCTTTTTCCTTTTTTTTTTTTGTTGTTTCTTTTTTTTTGGCGACATGGGGTTATATATTTTGATCTCCACATTTCTGACTAATGTATATGCAGGAACACAAAACTTTGCCCAGCCTGTTCTGTGACAATGACTACGCTACACATAGCTAGCTGGAATATAAATGGTTTAAATGCCCCCATTAAGCGCTCAATGTGTCTTGATTGGCTTAAGAGACACAAGATAGATGTGGCCTTCCTTCAAGAGTCACATTTCAAACACTCTGATCAACAACGCTTATCGAACCGTTATTACTATACTTCGGCTGCGGCTACTTTCAACTCTAAAAGCCACAGTGCCCTGGTGGTGTTGAGACGCAGCCTAACCTTAACAATAATTGGAAGCTATGGAAGTGAGGATGGTTGAATTGCTTACATTAAAACAAATATATATTGTCAGAAGATTGCATTTTTATGTATATATGCCACTAATTATTTTAGTCCAGAGTTCTTTGGCACAATTAGCAAGACATTATGTGACCTGCAGGACTTTTCAGTTGTTAACGGCGCTGACATGAACGCTGTCCTTGATCCCTTACTTGATAGATCTAGTGCACCATCTCAACATATTCCTCCTTCTACAGTCGCTTTCCAAGGTTTAGTTGATGATTTCAATCTCACAGATCTATTTAGAGCTGTAAACCCTTCTTCAAGACAATATAGTTTTTATTCGTGCAGACACAAAACCTATTCAAGGATAGATCATTTACTGGCTTCTGCAATTGTATACTCTGAAATCCATTCAGCTGTGATTTATCCTAACTCTTTATCTGACCATTGTGTCGTCACAGCTTATGCTTGCCAAGACTCCATCTAAGGCCACAAGATGGCGCTTTAACACCACATTACTTAAAAACAATGATTATTATGACCATTTCAGAAATACTTTTAAAACATTTATCTCAGAGAATGCTAACTCAGTAGAGGACCCTCGAGTCTTATGGGGTGCAATTAAAGGATTTGTGAGAAATACAACTATTTCCTTCACTTCTTAACTTAATAGAACAAGGCTGGGCAAAATTAATTCACTTGAAAATGAATTACAAAGGCTCGAACAGGCTCAGCAGGAAAATGGTGCCTCAGAGGACAGTAAAAAGAAAATCGATGCAGTCAGAATGAAGTTGAACAACATTTTGAGATTACGAGCTGAATTTCAAATCCATAGGACCAGAAGGAATTATTATTTCAGTGGCTCTAGGCCAAGTCATCTGCTCTCTCTTAGTCTGCAAAAATGCTGACTGACTGACTGCTCCCAAAGAAATTAATACTGCTTTTCATGATTTTTATGCAGAGCTATACAAATCTGAAATATCATTGGATAAAACTAAATGTGAAACCTTTTTACAAGATTTAGAGCTTCCCACGCTTGCGCAAGACGATGCACAGCACCTTGGGGAACCAATCACTCTGACTGAGTTGAGAGGTGCTATAGATGGAATGAAAACAGGCAAGTCTCCGGGATGGGATGGGATTCCCCCAGAGTTTTATCTCACCTTTTGGGAAGAGTTGGGACAATATTCTTTAGCCATGATTCATAAACCTGTTGAAGTTGGTGCCTTTTTCAATGACATGAATGCCGCCTTGATAGCTGTATTGCCCAAACCCAATCAACGCAGAAAAAGCCTTTGATAGGCTAGAATGGGAATACTTGTGGATGGTTCTAGAGCTTTAAATTGGGTCCAACTTTTATTAATTTAACTAAACTACTATACAATAACCCATCTTTAATGACAAACACGAATGGCGTCATATCAATCAAGTTTAATTTAGCACGCTCGTGCCGACAGGGATGCCCACTAAGCCCTTTTCTTTTTATTTTGTCATTAGAGCCCCTCACACAGAAAATTCGTCAACAGCCAATTATTTCCCATCGCTTTTAACAGCACCACACACTCCATATCGCTGTATGCTGATGACATATTATTATATTTTGATAGGGCAACCATATCATTACCGCATATTTTGGATACTTTTGACGAATTTAGGTCTCTATCCCGTTATAAAATCAATTGGACAAAATCTGCGCTTCTCCCTTTAAACTCTAAATTGAACTTAAGCTCATTACCTCAGCACATCCCAGTGGTCAAACAATTTAAATACTTGGGGGTGGACATTTTTCCTTCATTAGCTAATATTGCCAATAAGAATTTTCAGGGCATCTATAATAAAATTGAGCCGGATCTCAATAGATGGTCTCACTTGCCAAAATCATTACAAGCTTGTGTGTCAATTGTTAAAACGGATATTTTACCACGCATAAATTTCTTTTCTTTGATGTTGCCTTTACCACCCCCAACTGATTACTTGAAAAAAGTCTATTCTTTGGTCTCTAAATTTATTTGGGGAGGGAAACGGCCACATGTGAAGTTAACAACACTTCAACAACACAAAGGGTGGTCTTTCTGTGCCTAACTTTAAATACTATTTTTGGTCATTTGTATTGAGACCACTCACAGAGTGGCTTAACCCCATTTCTGATCCCTGTTGGAAACCTATAGAAAAGAATCTAGTATCTCCACACAGATTGGAGGATCTGATTTACTCCACTGTCCCTTTGAAGCGAGCTAAGCTGCGGCTTGGTCCCATAATGAGTTTTCTCTTAGAGAAGGAACCTAAAAGTACATGTAAATGGCACCTGAATAGTCCACTCTCTAACAACTATTCCCTACTCACTGGGGGGTCCCATTCTCATCCCCGGACTAGAGTTCTAGGGGTATCCAAGTTTTAGCTGATGTATATAACTAGAATGGGCTTCGTGACTTTAATGATTTGAGACTGTCTTACCAATTGCCTGGAACATCTTTACTTCTGTACTTTCAACTGCGATCATCTATGAAAGCATATGGAGTGCCATGGAGTTCTCCTATTACTACCCACCCTTTGCACTCCATTCTGTACAATAGAGGACGAAAAAGAGGTTTGGTCTCCCGAATATATTCACTTATCCGGGATGCCTCTTGTAAAACCCTCCCTATTTTGCATGTATGGTCTAGTGAACTGGAGCACTATTGGAGGTGATTCACTGGACTGGGAAAAGATTTGGTCCTCGATTGTCTATGCCTCTAAAAACCCAGATCGTCAACAGATCCATTTCAATTATATCCACAGGACTTACCTCACTCCAAGAAGAAACTTTCTCATGAAACGTTTAACATCTCCAAACTGCACCCTGTGCTCAGATGGACTTATAGGCTCATATATGCATATGTACTAGGAATGCAAAGACGTGAGGACTGCTTTGAGGTACTATAGGGCTGTTTTGAGGTGACTGACTGGAATGTACTCTGTGAGCCACATGGAGAGGATATTGATGGGCTTACTGAGAGCATTACGGACTACATTAATTTCTGTGTGGACGGCACTGTCCCAGCTAGGACTGTGTATTGTTACCCAAACGACAAGCCTTGGGTAACAAAGGACATCAAAGCCATACTCAACCAGAAGAAGAGGGCTTTCAGAGGTGGCAACAGGGAGGAGCTGAGGGACATTCAGAGGGAGCTGAGTGCAAAGATCAAAGAGGCTAAGGACGGCTACAGGAGGAAGCTGGAGAGGAAACTCCAGCAGAATAACATGAGGGAGATCTGGAGTGGTATGAGGACCATCACCGGTTGCAGACCAACTGGAGCTGATGGTAGTGTGGCTAGGGCCAATGAGTTAAATCTGTTCTTCAATAGGTTTGACACTGCAGCCCCGGCCCCTGTTGGCTCTCCTGCTGACTGTCTCCAGCCACCACCACTTCTGACCCCCCCTCCTCCTCCTGATAGCACCTCATCCAACTTGATGAGCCCCTCACACCCATCCCCCAGTCTTCACACCTCCACTGGCTCCCATGCTACCTGCCCTCCTCTCACTTTGGACTTCAACTCTCCCCCTGCTCAACCTGCACTCTTTACACCTCTACATGTTAGGAGACAGCTGAGCAAACTCCCTGCCGATAAGACTGCAGGCCCTGATGGTGTCAGCCCACGGGTTCTCAGAGCCTGTGCCAAACAGCTCTGTGGAGTGCTTCATTGTGTCTTCAAAATGAGCTAGAGGGTCCCTGTGATATGGAAGACGTCCTGCCTCGTTCCAGTGCCAAAGACACTGCAGCCCAGCGGTCTCTCGGACATGAAGACTCGTCCTGGAGCAGCTCAGGCCTATGGTCAGGCCACACCTGGATCCCCTCCAGTTCGCCTACCAGCCCCGGACTGGAGTTGAGGATGCCCTCATTTATCTGCTGAACTGCATCTACGCCCACCTGGACAAGCCGGGGAGCACTGTAAGGGTCACGTTCTTTGACTTCTCCAGTGCTTTCAATACCATCAGGCCTGCTCTACTGGGTGACAAGCTGATGGCGATGCTGGTGAATCCTCCCCTTGTGTCTGGATTGTGGAATACCTCACTGGTCGACCACAGTACGTGCGTTTGTGGCACTGTGTGTCAGATAAAGTGGTCAGCAACACCGGGGCCCCACAAGGGACTGTCCTCTCTCCTTTCCTCTTCACCCTTTACACCACAGACTTCAGCTACCAGACAGAGTCTTGCCATCTTCAGAAGTTTTCTGATGACTCTCCTGTCATTGGATGTATCAGCAAGGGTGAGGAGGCTGAATACAGGGCTGTGGTGGATAACTTTGTCTCATGGTGTGAGCTGAACCACCTGCAGCTCAACAAGACAAAGACAAAAGAGCTGGTGGTGGATCTGAGGAGAATGAGGACACCAGTGACCCCAGTTTCCATCCTGGGGCATAACGTGGACATTGTAGAACACTACAAGTATCTGGATGTGTTCATTGACAATAAACTGGACTGGACTAAGAACACTGAAGTCCTTTACAAGAAGGGACAGAGCCGCCTTTATTTTCTGAGGAGGCTCCGCTCCTTTAACATCTGCCGGATTATGCTGAGGATGTTTTATGAGTCTGTGGTGGCCAGTGCTATTCTGTTTGCTGTGGTGTGCTGGGGCAGCAGACTGAGAGTAGCCGATGCCAGCAGACTCAACAAGCTGATCAGAAAGGCCAGTGACGTGGTGGGAGTGGAGCTGGACTCTTTGACAGCAGTGTCGGACAGGAGGATGCTGTCGAAGGTGAGGGCAATACTTCAGCATGGCTCTCACCCTCTCCACAATGCTCTGGTCAAACAGAGGAGCACCTTCAGCCAGAGACTGATTGCTCCTAAGTGCACCACTGAGCGCCACAGGAAGTCATTCTTACCTGTGGCCATTAAACTGTACAACTCCTCCCTCTGATGATCGGACTCATTTGGCTATTTATAAAAACAAACAATATAACTACTCATTCTCATTTCATTTATGACGCTACAACTATTTCACTGTATATTGTATATATTTCAGATTGTCTACTTTAATATTTTATGTTATTTTATTTTATTTTAATGTCTACTTTAATATTTTATTTTATTTATTTCATTGTCTATTTTAGTATTTTATTTATATCTTCATCTTTATCTCTTGTTTCCATTCATGCTGTATTTCTATTTCTACTTTGCACGAAGCATTGGGAACAAAAACAATTTCCCCCCAGGGATTAATAAAGTATTCTGAATCTGAATCTGAATGTTCTCCCACTGTGCTACTCTTGAATGTTACTACCTCACTAAAGTTGACATGTTGGCAAAGACGTATCCTCCTAACAGGCATCACTGTTGCCAAAAAGATGTTGGCTTTACGCTGGAAACCTCCACATACAGTTACTAAGCCCCAATGGATTAATACATACATTGACATAATAAATATGGAGTTATCAGTGGCAAGAATGCTGGAGTCTATGCCAGCTGACATTGGGCGAGAGGCAGGGTACACCCTGGACAGGACGCCAGACTTTCACAGGGCACTTTCAGTATGTTGCACCGGAAATTCAACAACCTCTCTCCATTTTGCAAACTTGTCTTGTAAGTTAAGTATATCTTTTCCTTGATTCACAACTGTACTGTTACATAATTTAATTAATCCCTTTCATCACATTTTTTTATATTTCTTCCTGGTGTTGTTGATGGATGATAATATTGTTGAAATTAAAGCATTTTTCAATAAAGGTATTAATAAGTAAATTAATGAGTTTGTTGATGGTTTTTATGGTTCATACCTGGTCTAAATCTAAAAATAGCCAACATGTATAGTATTGTTATAATGCATGAACACATTGATGGCTTTGCTAGAATTTGTAATGAATTACAATGCTATTTCTATATTAGCTTTAATCAACAACATTAATGATAGAACAAATGTTGCCGGCCTTGAACATTTGACAATAAAAAATTAAACAACAGATATTACAGTTTGTGCTTTCTTGTGTATTTTTTCATTTATAATGACATTGAAATTGACATTGTTCTATTAGATTCATTGTGGGGCATACAGTTAATCTGAAAAAGTTTTTGTTGTTACTGAAAAATACACTTAGTGCTGTTTAATCACAGTGGTTATTTTTATTTATTTATTTTTTAATTACAAAAGGCAACACTTTTTTTATTGTAATTACTGTAATTTGGAATAAATCTAATTTTCATGAGCTGAACCATGCTGACATCTGACATAGGACATGAATTACTAAACCCAACTGCTTTGAAATTAAATTCTAATTGTCAAATCCTCATTACACACAACAGAGTTTGTATGCCTAATCAGAGGTGGAAAAAAAAACCTGAAAAATTCTACTCAAGTAAAAGTACCTTTACTTTGATGAAATTCTACAAATTTTACAAGTAAAGCTACCCATCTAAAAATCTACTCAAGTAAAAGTAAAAAGTAGTTCATTTAAAGTGTACTTAAAGTAGAAGTTACTTAGTTACTTCCAATTTGATGGGGGTCACTCCTATGCAGTGCAAAAATGGTCCAGGGATCATAAATCCAATCCAAAAACTGGTTATTTTTCTATGATGAACCATAGAATTCAATTCAATTTAGGGCTGCACAATATCATTAGAGCATCACCATCGCAATGTGTTCTTGTGCAATAGTCACATTGTGTGACTCGCAGTATAAATTGATCATATCAATATAATATTAGTCAAAGGCAATATGCCATACTTTTTTTGTTGGTTAATACTTTAGGTTGTGAAGTTCTCAATTTCCATGACAGTTTGATTGTTAAATGTATATTTCATGCAAATACAGCCTTTCCAAATCCCAAATGATGACTTCTTTCCAAATAGAGCTATTCAAGTTATTGCAATACACTGTATATTGCAGTACATATCGCAGTATACAAAATTGTCACATTGTCAGTTTTGTCTAATATTGCGCAGCCCTCATTCATTTTGACACACAACTGTTAGACTAATGATACACAGAGCAACTTTTGAGCAATGTTGTTGGGCATTATTCTCAGGGATGTAAACAGGTGTATGGTCAAGAAAGAAAGAGCTTGTCGAAGCAAAAGTCTCAATATTAAAATACACTAACACTAATTTGGAAGAAAACTGTGTATTCCAAAACAGAACAAATCCATTGAGCAACAGTGTTTCCCCTATATGCAACTAGCAGCGGTGGTGCTCCGCTGCTGAAATCTGACCGCTGCTGCTGATTTATTTTAAGTTTTATTTTTTTTGCATTTTAGAAACTAGCGTTATATTATTTGGTGCCAGGTCAATACACACACTTATGAGTAAAGCATATAAGAGGAGAGGAGAGGGCTCTGTCTTATCTCTTCATAAATTAAAGTTATATTATTTTGAGCGACAGACGCTTCGTATAATAATATCATAATAATATACTATTTATCGTGTTATACAGTGAAACGTTTCACCTTATAACGTGATGACTTATATTGTTTACACGACGGCATGTCATTTCTGTCTCTACATGGTCTCACCTTTACAATCCTCCTCTGCTCTCTGTATCGCGCACGGCGGAGTTCGGCCCCGATGCGCGCGCACACACACACACACACACACACACACACACACACACACACAGGTGAGCACGCAAAAACACGGTTCGGGCCGCATTTTTCTGAGCGACAATTATAAACAGCACTGTGCACACAGGGTTTTCTTTCATTTCGTTCGTTTCTTCGTTCATTTCAACTGCTGCGTCTGCTAGTGCTTCTGCCGAAGCACTGCCACCCACCTCAATCTCTCTCTCTCCCCTCCATCTCTCTCTCCAGTAACTTGCCGGCACCGGCCGCTTGTTCTGGGTCAATTCCATGCGAGATTTCTGAGATTCACATTTTAGGTTTCCATTTAACCGAAAACTTTTTTTTTTCTACTTAGTAACGGATGTGATTTCAAATGTAGCAAAGTACAATACTTCACTCATTTACTTAAGTAAAAGTAGAATTACAGATTTCAAAAACTAGCCTACTGAAACAATACAAATTACACAAAAAAACTACTCAAATACAGTAACGTGAGTAAAGGTAATTAGTTACTTTCCACCTCTGTTCCTAATGCATACTCAGTACACAGATCACATTTTTCTCCTGGGTGCCATAAGGACCCTTTTGATGTCAAATTAGGAAATACCTTAACCTGTGAAGGTGGTGATTGTGGTTTAGTCGATCCATCACTTGATTCTCATTTATTCTCATTTTATCTCATTTTCTCAATTCTGTTTTTTTAAAATGTTACTACTTCCATCAGCTATCTCACAACAGCAGAAATTAAGTCAAAAGTAAGAAACTGAACCTCTGAATACTAAGGACAGAGAATAACAAACTGGTTAAACCTGGTCTGTCCTTTTATCAGAGGAAGCAGAACTTTAAGTGGTGTTTTGGTGAACGGCATCAAATACACCACTCCACACATCAATTTGATGAGGTCTTCCTTCTGTCATTCAGGTTTCACAGTGTGGATACCTTTTGAATGACAATAAAAGATAAACACTTTTGTTTAGACATGGTGGATCACAATGAATCATATATATGTACATATGCATATACGAGCTTGACAGGATAGGAGCATGAATGTCTGCTTCAGTTCTTCCTTGTATGGACTTACAGTATTAGGTGGACAAAACTCCTAAATAAAAAAAATAGTCATCTATACATTGTATTGTGCATAACAATTATCAATACGTCATCAATTTAAACCAGTAAATTGCTTGATTCTGAGGTATTTGTAGCTCTGAGGTCAGTGCTGAAGTGATGAGTCTCAAAGTGTTTACAGATATGTAAAGGAATATATATGTTAGATTACCTCCCTCACAGACTTTTTTTTTACATGAAAACATTACAATTTAATTTTGTTAATTTCCAACAGATAACCAATTTATTTTAGCTTCAAAGAGGGGGTGGACATTACAGTCCTCATATTCTAACTGTTTTTATTTACATTTATTTTTCATATGTGACAGTCAAATGCATAGTTTTGTCATACCACATTCACTTATGTTAAAGATGATGTAAAAACACTGAATGCAGCGGACAAGCTGCAAACGTTATGTTAACATTGCAGCCTACAGGCGATAAAAATCAGCACCTGTTTTAACATTAATATTAATTAAAATAATAAAGTCTGGGTTTGTGGACCATCAAATTCTGCGTTAACTTGCCATATACCCTTAATAACTAACTCCAGCTTAACCAAAGACACAATTTCTAATTAGAATAACATTATTTATTGAACCATGCTAGACGTGACAGTAATATTTTTAAGGTACACACATACACCTTGTTGTAACTGCACAGTCTGCAACTTTTTAATGTAACGTAGCTTAATTGTTACCTATCCAAGTCTAGCATTAACATTACCTTCACGTTACATTGCCCTATGGCAAGTGTTCGCTTATATAGCATAATGTTAGCGTGGTGAAGCTTTACCTTTCAACCTCACACAGATGCCCTTTGTTGAAAAGTATTATCACATTAAATTCTAACACTTCTGTATTGTGTTTGGACCTAAGGTCTTGCTGGTTAGCAGCTGGGTAGCAAGATAATGAGCTAAGCTAACAAGCCAGAAAAACAACAGCACCTGGTAATTAGCACTAATATAAATAAAATGATAATAGAATGTCACTTACCAATAAACAGGAGCACTGGTGTCGCCAGCAGTCAGTTGGTACAATGATCTGCACAGCTAGCCATATTGTTTGTTCAATATCTGTACAAAAAAAATCTCCGAAAGGCTCTGGCCAGCTGGCTCCAGCACCTCAAAACGCAGTAAGGAGGTCAAGTTGAGTGGCCTGTGGTGAGGCCTAGCTGAGAGGTTGTAAGTGAAAGTGGCCATGCCCTTAAAGCCACAGTGTGTAGGAATTTCTCCCATCTAACGTTGAAATCATATATTGCATTCAAACGGATAGCGCACTCTAGTGCTTCACTGTTTCAAACGCGTATTGCAACAACAGTAGCCACTGTGTACCAGAAAGCTATGATAACATTGATGAAACCATGTCATCCAATACTTCATGGAGTATTCATTCAGGCTCCTACACAGACACATGCAACACGAGTTGCCAAACTCCCTCCTCAGCATACTGGCTGTGTTTACAACGTAGGACTGTTGGGGCGGATGTTAATCGAAACAAACCAATCACGTCTTGTCTTTTGACAACCTCACACACCTCATCCCTCTCCTTGCATCACTGTGCCGCTGACAGCTGTTAGCCACTAACAGCAGCAAGTGGCTTAATCTCACACACCTCATCCTTCTCCTTGCATTCCTGCGCTGCTGTTCTGCTAACCGCTAACAACAGCACTGGCCTGTGATTGCATTACCTTTCTCCTTAAGCAGCTCTCTCCACCTGGGAAAGACTACCCCGACATTGACCCTCGTTTTTTTAATTTGCCTTGTCTCGTTTCCTTTTCGATTCCCTTTTGCACTTTCTTGGCGACGAGGATTCCATCCCCCGTGATGCATATGCATGATCCTGCATTATACTCAAAGAGTGGGACTGAAATTCTCCTTTTACAAGAATGAGTCAGATTATTGGTGGAGGTAATAATACACCAATGATGACATATTTATGAATGCTGTCATCACTTTTGGCCAATAAACAACTGAAAATGAACTCTAAGCCTTAATAACATTTAAACAGAACATTCTAAAAACAAATTCGTCCCCGTACAGTTGTCATGAATGATGAATTAAGCCATACAGACTAAAACGTTTTTTTTGTACCAGGATGAAAACATGTTTATTTTAGCTGTAAAGTTGAGCATTTTAACATGGGAGTCATTGGGGGTTTGCTCTGTTTTGGAACCAGCCTCAAGTGGCCAGTCAATGAATTACAGTTTTTTGCACTTCCACATCAGCTTTACTCGTCAGCTCTAGAGGTTGTGGCTTGGATTATACACTAAATATTCAAAAAAGTGAGGTGGTTCCCCCTATTAATTTATTTCAAGTTAGCAAAAAAATATTTTATGGTGATATGAAGTGTCATATTTATTGGTACATTTAGGTGTGGCCTATTTAGTATTATGTGCTAATTTATGCCTTTTTGCCTTTGTCAGATATCAAAGGCAGATATCAGATACTGATGCACAGAGGCACCCTTTAGCGGTGCTATGAGACTGCTATTGGTTTTATTAATTGACTTTTGGTGAAACCAAAAAAAATTATTGTTATTCAAAAAACAACATATTCTGCTACTATTTGTAGCATACTATGCTAGTGATGTATGTGACGTATGTCATGTGTATAGTACAGTATTAATGGTAAGCCACACCATGATGGGGTTTTTTCGAGACCTAACTATGTGCCTTTGTTGCCTTAATGTTACCACATCTTTGTGTTGCCTAAACCTCAGGAAGTAAATCTGAAAAAAAAAAAGATTTTACATATGTCTTAAGTTTGCTTTGAAAAGAGACTAAATGTATTGAATGAGTGAAAATTAAACCCTTCCTGTGAAAAAGAATGTTTATTTTAAAAAGATACAATGTATGTAGCGACATGCTGTCGCTGAACGTCCAACCAGGACTACCACTTGCCACTATATTTGTCAGTTTGTTTTGACAGGGTTAGGTTTACCTCTGCAAATATATATATATATATATATATATATATGTGTGTGTGTGTGTGTGTGTGTGTGTGTGTGTTGTGACACTTTGTGTTTATTGTTTTTAGTTGACTGGGGTGCCAGCCAGGGGCCTGTATCACGAAGCGAGATCAACCTTTCCTGGGTTACCCAGACCTATCCTGGGTTGACTAACCCTAACAATGGCAATCAGGATAATCGGTATCATGACGCTGGATATCAACTTGGTAATTCAACCCAGGGTTGCTTTATCAAGAGCCGTGAATGCGCATGCAGCGGACCAATCACAATCATGAGAGACGCGCAGTGTCACTGAGCGTCACTGAGTGTCCTCACAGAGCACCGTATGTGAGGGAAAAAAAGTATTTCTAGTGAGGATCAGAGATTAATTCTACTAAAATATGAGGAGAAAAGCAACATTACAGAAAAGGCCAACACTGTGGCAGCTGCAGGAGGAGGAAACGTGTGGCAACGCATAACGAGATGAATAATGTTTAGTTTTAGTTTAGATTAGTTTATTTGCACATAATGTTAAAAACAGACAGTATAAAATTTACAAGATTAAAAAAAAGAAAAGTGCCGGAGAGGTTCGAAGAAAAGAGAGAAGGAAAAAAATGGGTAAGGAAAGAAGAAATAGAGGAGGAGAGAGGGAAAAATCAAGAAAAAACAAGGTAGCAAATAAAATTATGTGTAGGTTAAGTTACTCATCACTGGTTCAAGTAGCTACAGTACCTATACCTGTACATCTGACACTGATCACACCCTTGAATCCCATGAAATCAATGCTGCGCAGATGAATTGCGTGTATGACAATTATCGTCTAACATCATTGCGTCTGATAAATTGGTCTTCTTTGTCATAACGTTATATATGCTACAATAAAGCTTAAAGCTGATGCCACAATTAAATCATATCAACACCAAATTGATAGTCTGAATAAAATCATCCTGATATTGAGCTGTGTTAGAAATTAACAGCTGCGCAAAAATATACCTAGTCTCTCTCTTTAAAAAACAAAAAGGAAAATCCCTCAAACACCATGAAGTGTAGACATGATAGGCTACTTCCCACATTTCCTGTCAATTAGGCCCATTATCTTTAACAGGGATCATTTCCTCCAACAAAAACAAAATGTTGGCACTAATTAATGGTGCTATTAAGTGTCCGCAAATTATCAGTTTCTTTCTTATGAAGGGCTGAGATGAAATTTTGACTTATTTCCACTTCTTTTTCAACAGTCTTTTCATTGTCTGTTGTTGTTGTGGCTTTCTTTTCGTTTTTAATGTTCAAAATACATTTTCAAATCAAAATCAATCAAATTAATTAAACTTTCCGTCATGACTGGGTTGCATTTCTGTCAGCGGAGTCATTTTTTTCCGAACAGCAGATTGGCCAGTGGTTGGTGCTTTTTATAGAATCAGATTCAACCCTGAACTTACCCTGCTCAGGAGCGGGATAGCCGTTCAGAGTAAGTTACCATGGTGATCTACCCTGATAAGAACTTGTAGTGTATTATCATTTACTCTGAAGGTTTGGAATAGATGACCAGTAAGGGGCTCAGAGTAAGAAACATATATGGTCAGGGTCAAAGAAGATATTTATAGCGTAGGTCAAGGATTGGAGAAATCCAACAAGAATGTCTCTCTGTTGTCTGTTTGACTTTGTCTCACATTTCACAAACACCACCAGGTCTATATAAGCAGGGAATTTGGGACTGTTTTCCAGAGTGTTTCACATTGGCTGAAGAACCTCTCCAAGCATTCTAGATGCTTGATAGATGCTGTACTTCTTGTAATAAACCTTTTCTTATGCAAGCAAGATGGTGTGATCGGAGACTTCTTCATCACCTTCACATCATCGCTATTTAATATACAACAATTTTGGCGTCACAAACAGGATGAGAAGAAGGCACAACAATTTTGGCGTCACGAACAGGATGAGAAGAAGGCACAACAATTTTGGCGTCACGAACAGGATGAGAAGAAGGCACAACAAACTGAACTGGCTTTGTGAGACCGAAAACCCAGGGTTAACCCTGAAGTTACCTCGCTAAGACATTAATCCTGCTTCGTGATACAGGCCCCAGGTCTCTCTCCTGGCATGTAAGATTTTGTTTTTAGTAAGTACAAACCCCACACAAGGATGAAACCTTACTAGAGATTACACCCTTTTTTGAAATATACCACATTGACATATACAGATAAAAAGTTTGTATTGGAAGCAACAGGGAAAAAACACAACAAAATGTCTCTTAGTTTTGACTTTCTTTTCAATAAAATAAACAAAACAAACAAAACCAAAAATAAATCATTTCACTTTTCAATTCAGTTCCTTTTAGTTTCACAAAACAAAACAAAAATAAATCAGTTCATTTTTCAGTTCAGTTCCTTTTGGTTTCTCAAAACAAAAAAATAAATCAGTTCTTTTTACAATTCAGTTCCTTTTGTCAAAAGAAAATCAGTCAATAAAAAAAACTTGTTCCTACTTACAGTTCCCGTCAGTGTGTGTGTGTGAGCTGTGGGCTGTGTAGGCTTTGTGGGTTTTTCAGGGAGGGTGTATGAATGTGACTGGATCAGCTGACTGCGGTACTTTGTTCCACGTGTGTGTCCAGATGAGAGGATCTATGGCGTGAGGAGGTGAGTACTGATGTTGGTTGCGGCAATTGTGGCCAACGAGAGGTACAGTACAGGCCAAAAGTTTGGACACACCTTCTCATTCAATGCGTTTTCTTTATTTTCATGACTATTTACATTGTAGATTCTCACTGAAGGCATCAAAACTATGAATGAACACGTGGAGTTATGTACTTAACAAAAAAAGGTGAAATAACTGAAAACATGTTTTATATTCTAGTTTCTTCATAATAGCCACCCTTTGCTCTGATTACTGCTTTGCACACTCTTGGCATTCTCTCCATGAGCTTCAAGAGGTAGTCACCTGAAATGGTTTCCACTTCACAGGTGTGCCTTATCAGGGTTAATTAGTGGAATTTCTTGCTTTATCAATGGGGTTGGGACCATCAGTTGTGTTGTGCAGAAGTCAGGTTAATACACAGCCGACAGCCCGATTGGACAACTGTTAAAATTCATATTATGGCAAGAACCAATCAGCTAACTAAAGAAAAACGAGTGGCCATCATTACTTTAAGAAATGAAGGTCAGTCAGTCCGGAAAATTGCAAAAACTTTAAATGTGTCCCCAAGTGGAGTCGCAAAAACCATCAAGCGCTACAACGAAACTGGCACACATGAGGACCGACCCAGGAAAGGAAGACCAAGAGTCACCTCTGCTTCTGAGGATAAGTTCATCCGAGTCACCAGCCTCAGAAATTGCAAGTTAACAGCAGCTCAGATCAGAGACCAGATGAATGCCACACAGAGTTCTAGCAGCAGACCCATCTCTAGAACAACTGTTAAGAGGAGACTGCGCGAATCAGGCCTTCATGGTCAAATAGCTGCTAGGAAACCACTGCTAAGGAGAGGCAACAAGCAGAAGAGATTTGTTTGGGCCAAGAAACACAAGGAATGGACATTAGACCAGTGGAAATCTGTGCTTTGGTCTGATGAGTCCAAATTTGAGATCTTTGGTTCCAACCGCCGTGTCTTTGTGAGACGCAGAAAAGGTGAACGGATGGATTCAACATGCCTGGGTCCCACTGTGAAGCATGGAGGAGGAGGTGTGATGGTATGGGGGTGTTTTGCTGGTGACACTGTTGGGGATTTATTCAAAATTGAAGGCACACTGAACCAGCATGGCTACCACAGCATCCTGCAGCGACATGCCATCCCATCCGGTTTGCGTTTAGTTGGACGATCATTTATTTTTCAACAGGACAATGACCCCAAACACACCTCCAGACTGTGTAAGGGCTATTTGACCAAGAAGGAGAGTGATGGAGTGCTGCGGCAGATGACCTGGCCTCCACAGTCACCGGACCTGAACCCAATCGAGATGGTTTGGGGTGAGCTGGACCGCAGAGTGAAGGCAAAGGGGCCAACAAGTGCTAAACACCTCTGGGAACTCCTTCAAGACTGTTGGAAAACCATTTCAGGTGACTACCTCTTGAAGCTCATGGAGAGAATGCCAAGAGTGTGCAAAGCAGTAATCAGAGCAAAGGGTGGCTATTTTGAAGAAACTAGAATATAAAACATGTTTTCAGTTATTTCACCTTTTTTTGTTAAGTACATAACTCCACATGTGTTCATTCATAGTTTTGATGCCTTCAGTGAGAATCTACAATGTAAATAGTCATGAAAATAAAGAAAACGCATTGAATGAGAAGGTGTGTCCAAACTTTTGGCCTGTACTGTACCTCTCGTTGGCCACAATTGCCGCAACCAACATCAGTACTCACCTCCTCACGCCATAGATCCTCTCATCTGGACACACACGTGGAACAAAGTACCGCAGTCAGCTGATCCAGTCACATTCATACACCCTCCCTGAAAAACCCACAAAGCCTACACAGCCCACAGCTCACACACACACACTGACGGGAACTGTAAGTAGGAACAAGTTTTTTTTATTGACTGATTTTCTTTTGACAAAAGGAACTGAATTGTAAAAAGAACTGATTTATTTTTTTGTTTTGAGAAACCAAAAGGAACTGAACTGAAAAATGAACTGATTTATTTTTGTTTTGTTTTGTGAAACTAAAAGGAACTGAATTGAAAAGTGAAATGATTTATTTTTGGTTTTGTTTGTTTTGTTTATTTTATTGAAAAGAAAGTCAAAACTAAGAGACATTTTGTTGTGTTTTTTCCCTGTTGCTTCCAATACAAACTTTTTATCTGTATATGTCAATGTGGTATATTTCAAAAAAGGGTGTAATCTCTAGTAAGGTTTCATCCTTGTGTGGGGTTTGTACTTACTAAAAACAAAATCTTACATGCCAGGAGAGAGACCTGGGGCCTGTATCACGAAGCAGGATTAATGTCTTAGCGAGGTAACTTCAGGGTTAACCCTGGGTTTTCGGTCTCACAAAGCCAGTTCAGTTTGTTGTGCCTTCTTCAGACAAAGTCAAACAGACAACAGAGAGACATTCTTGTTGGATTTCTCCAATCCTTGACCTACGCTATAAATATCTTATTTGACCCTGACCATATATGTTTCTTACTCTGAGCCCCTTACTGGTCATCTATTCCAAACCTTCAGAGTAAATGATAATACACTACAAGTTCTTATCAGGGTAGATCACCATGGTAACTTACTCTGAACGGCTATCCCGCTCCTGAGCAGGGTAAGTTCAGGGTTGAATCTGATTCTATAAAAAGCACCAACCACTGGCCAATCTGCTGTTCGGAAAAAAATGACTCCGCTGACAGAAATGCAACCCAGTCATGACGGAAAGTTTAATTAATTTGATTGATTTTGATTTGAAAATGTATTTTGAACATTAAAAACGAAAAGAAAGCCACAACAACAACAGACAATGAAAAGACTGTTGAAAAAGAAGTGGAAATAAGTCAAAATTGAGATGGTTTGGGGTGAGATGGTTTGGGGTGAGCTGGACCGCAGAGTGAAGGCAAAGGGGCCAACAAGTGCTAAACACCTCTGGGAACTCCTTCAAGACTGTTGGAAAACCATTTCAGGTGACTACCTCTTGAAGCTCATGGAGAGAATGCCAAGAGTGTGCAAAGCAGTAATCAGAGCAAAGGGTGGCTATTATGAAGAAACTAGAATATAAAACATGTTTTCAGTTATTTCACCTTTTTTTGTTAAGTACATAACTCCACATGTGTTCATTCATAGTTTTGATGCCTTCAGTGAGAATCTACAATGTAAATAGCCATGAAAATAAAGAAAACGCATTGAATGAGAAGGTGTGTCTAAACTTTTGGCCTGTACTGTATAAACGGTCTAGCTACGTTATTTCTCTCTGTCTGTTTCTCGCACAGAGCTCTGATGCTGTCACGACGGGCCTACTGCTCCGCCGTCTCTCTCTGCCTCTCTCTCTCCCCGGATAGTTCATTCATTCATTCATCTTCTAACCGCTTCATCCTCTTGAGGGTCGCGGGGGGGCTGGAGCCTATCCCAGCTGACATCGGGCGAGAGGCAGGGTACACCCTGGACAGGTCGCCAGACTATCGCAGGGCTGACACATAGAGACAAACAACCATTCACGCTCACATCCACACCTACGGACAATTTAGAGTTACCAATTAACCTAGTCCCCAATCTGCATGTCTTTGGACTGTGGGAGGAAGCCAGAGTGCCCGGAGAGAACCCACGCTGACACGGGGAGAACATGCAAACTCCGCACAGAAGGGCTCCCACGCCCGGGATCGAACCGGCAACCCTCTTGCTGTGAGGCGAGAGTGCTAACCACCACACCACCGTGCCGCCCTCCCCGGATTTTTTTTTTTTTTTTTTTTCGCGAGTCGCAAGAGTTTCTGGTGGGTCCAGGAAAAATTGTCCAGGTTGTCAACCCCCCCCCCCTTGGAAGAAAGCCTGAATTTATTATGAATTCATAATTTATGAGGGCTGTCGGCAGTTACATCTCTTCCTTCACCTAGTGCAGAGGGTGGAAAACCAAGGAAATCTTCTTCATCACTGTCCTCTCAGAACATTTCTAGGACTCATTGATGCTGTTTCTGGTCCAACTCCTCAATGCTGGGATAACAGGGTTTGAGCTGTGCCACATTAATGACACGCAAGTCTTCACCTGTGTCCTCCAGGACTACCTAAAAATTTAGAGGGCCCATTTGTCTGGTGATATGATACGGACCTTTCCAGCGTAGGGCGAGTTTAGCCGCATAGGATTTGTCCGCTTTTGAGAGAGGGTGAGTTCTGACCCATACACGGTCTTTTTCAGAAAAATTTTCGTCTTACAAAGCGTAAACATCTTAACCCATCTGGTGTAATAATGTACAAAGACGAGAAGATAGAGGTTGCCGTTTGAGCTTTGGGGAAAGGGTCCCATGAGGTCAACTCCCAACATCTCCCAAGGTTTTTGTACCCTAGTCTGTTGGAGTTTTCCAGGAGGCTTCCGGGTCTCAGGTTTGTAGAGCTGACAAACCCAACAGCATTGCACATGATTTCTCACATCCAGACTCATCTTAGGCCAATACACCAGAGCTTGTAACCTTCTATAGTTCATGTATCTTCCAAGATGGCCGGAGAGAGGATCATCATGATAATGAGTGAGTAACTGCTGACGGAGTGAAGAGGGTATGTATATTTGATACAGAGTTTTGTGAGGTAACTGTACCACTCTGTACACCTTATCCTCCAACACTGTGAACTTGGTGGTTGAATCCTCAGTCTCTTCTTCTGTGCCCATGATTTTGTTATACAGGTTCTGGACTTCAGAGTCATCCTGCTGGGCTTTCCAGATGTCTTGGAACGGAGCACAGCAGCACAAGTGGCAGTGTGTTGTTGAACATCCATGAGAGCTCTTGACAAAGCATCAGGTACAATGTTATATTTTCCTTTGTGATATTCCACTGTAAAGGTGAACTCCTGAAGGCGAAGCGCCCATCGAATAAGTCGAGTGCTCGGCTTTTGGGTTTTAAAAACCCAGACAAGAGATGAATGATCTGTAACCGGAAAAAATTATTTGTTCCAGCAGATACGAGGACGTGCTGACGTATTGCAGTAAGCGAGTTGTGTCATTTCCGGTGTTTCTGTGACAGCGTCTCTGTACTGCTCTGGTGAATTCTAGTAGCCTGTTTTCTCACTTACGTTGCTTTAACGTCTACTTCAAGTCTTAACCCACACTAGTTCTGTTTAAGCACTTATAGCTCTCCTTTCTACGACTTTCTCGCTAATCTCTTAGCTGTTGTTTGCACATTACTAGCCTTGGTAGCTACATTAGCTTTAAAGTTAGCGATGGCTTCTCCCTCTGCTCTTTCTTGCTCGGTGTGCCAAATGTTCAGTTATGCCTCTGCCTCCTTTAGCGACAGTGGTAATTGTAACAAGTGTAGGTTATTTGCTGCGTTGGAGGCGAGGCTTAGTGAATTAGAAGCGCGGCTCTGCACCATGGAAAACCATTCAGTAGCTGCAGTAGTTAGCCAGCCCCCTGTAGCCGGTGCGGAGCCACATAGCATAGCCTTAGCCTCTGCTAACTGTCCTCCGGTAACTCCCGTTCAGCCGGGAGGTTGGGTTACGGTTCGCCAGAAGCACAGCTCCAAGCCGAAGCCCACGGCTCACCACCAGCCTGTTCACGTTTCCAACCGCTTTTCCCCACTCAGCGACACACCCGCTGAGGATAAAACTCTGTACCGCAGTAGCCAGAACTATAACTATAATATTATTACTTTCAATAATGTTGTTGTAAGCTACTGTCATTACCTGCATCTCTCTCTCTCTCTCTCTTTCTCTGTCTCATTGTGTCATGTGGATTACTGTTAATTTGTTATGCTGATCTGTTCTGTACGACATCTATTGCACGTCTGTCCGTCCTGGAAGAGGGATCCCTCCTCAGTTGCTCTTCCTGAGGTTTCTACTGGTTTTTTTCCCCGTTAAAGGGGTTTTTTTGGGGGAGTTTTTCCTTATCCGCTGCGAGGATCATAAGGACAGAGGGATGTCGTATGCTGTAAAGCCCTGTGAGGCAAATTGTGATTTGGGATATTGGGCTTTATAAATAAAATTGAATTGAATTGAATTAACCACTGTGAAGTGCCTGCCTTCCAGGTAGTATCTCCATTTTGCAGATCGGGGACTAGGTTAATTGGTGACTCTAAATTGTCCATAGGTGTGAATGTGAGCGTGAATGGTTGTCTGTCTCTATGTGTCAGCCCTGCAATAGTCTGGCAACCTGTCCAGGGTGTACCCTGCCTCTCGCCCGATGTAACTGGGATAGGCTCCAGCCCCCCCCGCGACCCTCAAGAGGATGAAGCGGTTAGAAGATGAATGAATGAATGAATGAATGTGTTTCCCCGTAGGTCTCCAAGAACTCGCTCCATCAGTCGTTGGAAAGTGGCTGGGGCATTCTTGAGACCAAAGGGCATTACCTTGAATTGGTGAAGACCAAAAGGGCAAATAAAGGCAGTCTTCTCACGGCTTTCCTGATCCATCATGACTTGACAGTAACCACTGTTGAGATCTAAGGTAGTGAAAATGCTTGCTCCAGCCAGTGATTCTAGGATTTCCTGTATGTTTGGTAGGGGGTATGCATCAGTTTGTGTAGCTGCATTCAACTTCCTAAAATCCACACAAAATCTTGGTTTTTGATCCTGTTTCTTCTACATGCTCCTTGATAACTTGCAGCCTGGTTGGCGAAACCCAACAGGGCTTCTGTTTAATCAGTACCTCATGGGTAAGGAAGATTTTGTGTGCAAGAACATTTGTGCGTCCCAGGGTTTCAGTATAGACATCTGAATTTTCCTTTAGTTGATTTAACAACTGGCTCTTTCCAAAATCATCCAGGTCTGCATTGTTAGTGGCGGCTTGCAGCAGATCACGGCATGAAGGCGGAGAAACCAGATTGTCAGGAGCAACAGCAGAGAAGAAAGCAAGTTGAGGGGAATATCCAGCATCTGATGGTTTCAATAACTGATACTGGTGCTTCTTGTTTCTAAACCAATAACTGTTCTGAGAAACATTAAACTGAAGGCCAGATAATGACATGAAGTCAAGTCCCACGACTGCAGGAAATGCAAGGCTACGTGCTGGCAGAATGACACATGGTAAAGTTACTACTTCAGTCTGTAAAATCAGTGTCAGTTCACTCCATCCTAATGGCTGTCTCCCTTCTCCATCTGCTAAATACAGGGCGGCTCTAGTCCATGGTTTCAACACATCATGTTGACTCCTCACGGTGTTCCAGACTTTTTCATTAAGCAAAGTATAGGAGGATCCAGTGTCCAGGATGGTAGTTCCTTTCCAAGGTCCGATGTTCAGTGGCACTATTAATTGGGAAGGAGGCGGGCTTCATACAAAAGAATTTTCCCTCTGGTCACTTGAATGGGTAAGTGAACTCAGAGTGGCATGTCCTACCCTATTAGGGTTTGGTTTCCCAGCTTGTTGATGTGGGGTTTTAGGGGTCCACTGTGGACAGGAAGCAGGGGCATGGCTTCCTTTGTCATGCCCCTTCAATACCAGCCCCTGGTTTTGACTATGACTTGGTCGAACAGAGTTGTCTTTATTAGGAGGTAATGTGCCAGTTTCAGAAGTAGTTTTGTTTGTTTTCTTCAATGCGTTTTTCCTGTGTTCATATTGCAGCTGGTTCTCCCGGTCTTTCTCCAGTTGTTGGCCAAGACGGACAAGTCCACCAACAGAAGTAACTCCACTACTTCTCAGCTGACTGGCCAGTTGGGGGTTAATATTCTTCAAGACCATCTTAATGATTTCCTCTTCTTTAATGTTTGGCTTCCAGCGCTTACATAAAGACTGATACATATAGGCAAAATCTCTGACACTTTCAACGTCTCTCTGAACTCTGGTGCGCACTCTTTCTACTAGTTCATCTTCATAGTCTTCAGACAGGAAAGCAACACGGAACTGTTCATGAAACTCTTTCCAAGTGTGGATTTTATGGCGTCCCACATCCCACCAATCCCTTGCAGTCCCATATAGCACATTATGCAAGGTGGCCATAAGTTCATCATTTGAGAGCGGATTGAGAGCCAGAAAATCCTCACACCTTTCCAGGTATTGAAGTGGGTCAGAGGTATCATTCAGTTTGCCAAATGTTGGAAATTAGAGCTTAACAGGGCTTTTTCCTATGAACCTAGATTTTCCTTCCCCATGAACAGTGTATCCTCCAGGGGAACAGAAATTTTCCTCTGCTAGTTCAGCTTGTACAGTGGACTGTAACTGGGGTCGGCCGGAAATGAGAAAGGGCTTTTCTCCAAGGAAAACCTCAGAGTGCATTTGAACACCTGCATGGCCAACAGCAGTGGTAAGTTTAGTTGTTGTTAGCTCATCAGACAGTGTTTGTATTGTGTTTTTGCAACAAGAGAACTCCTCCTGTAGATGTGTTACAACATCAGACATTGGAGTGAGCACTGAGCAAAGATCCTTAGTCAAGTCAATATGATGGTGCTGCAACCAACAACCAAGTGACGCGTTAAACTGTGTTCTCAGATATTCAAACTGTTTCTCCACATGTTTAACAATTTCTTTTTGTTGTTCCTGAAATAGATCTCTAAGTGCTTTGGTTACATGTTCAGTATGGGCAGTGATTTCTTTTGGCATTTTCTCCATGTTTTCCTTTAGCTCCTGTTGGTGACGCTGTTGTTCCTCAGCCATTTTGTGAAGCTGCTGTTGAATATCAGACTCAGAAGAAGTTTCTTTTGAAAAAGAAATTGCAGACTGACATCCTCCACTTCCACTACTGTTTTCCTTCCTAACAGTGTTTTGAGAATGTAGAGGACTGACAAACTCAGGAAAGTCACAGAGATCCATGTCCAGCAGAGAGTACGTAGTTGGAGGGGACTCCTGTGTGTGCACTGGTTTTAACTGTGGAGACTCTATTTCACACTGTAAAAATTCTGAGTTGGTGGCCATTTTGGTTTCCTTTGAACCAGGCATGAACAAAATTTTTCATTCAGCTCACACATGTGCGTGTTTGTTTGTTTGTTTTTAATTTGTTTCATTCAATGAGGTTTTATTTCAGTTTTTTTTATTAGTAGGGTCGCATCTGGGGTGCCATTTTTTTTGTTTGTTGTTTTTAGTTGACTGGGGTGCCAGTCAGAGCCCTGTTGTTCAAAACCTAGATAAGGGATTAAGCCAGGATATGTTGGTTATCCTGGCTTAATTTAGTGTTGATTCGGTTGTTCAAAAGCAGAGGCACATATGTTGCCATGGAGATTTATTCTGTGCACTTAGCCTGGTCCCGATCAGGCTAACAACCAGGCTTAGTTTAGCCTGGTGCCTTATCTGTCCAGTCAGCTGTCACTGCGATCGGAAATCAATGTGTTTTACCGTCATTTCATGTTCTTATGTACGTATTTGCCTCATTTTTTAACAAAATACATTAAGCCTACAATAATTAAAAAAAACATTTAAAACATTATTTTTGTCATAGCCTAATTATTCGTGTCATAATGTGTTTGTCTGTATATCTATGTTATATGTTTAATGTCCTTTATGTTGGAACCTGTATCATTGAGCTGTACTGGAAACAAATTCCACCAGCCTGGCTGTGTGGTCATTAAAAGAATCAATCAAATCCTTAAGCATCGTCAGGTGTCTTCAATGAAGTCAGTGATGAGGGCAATATATAAAGTCCCATGCACATGACATATGTGTGTTTCTTCCTTCACAATGGCGTGTTCGTTTTTGAATGAGGTTGCAGGACTAGAGGAAGAGGCACTCATTGTGCACAGAGCATTTAGACGCAAGTGAGTGCTGTGGGACAGGTCGGACCCGTTGCTCCACCATGACGACCACCTGTATGAGGTACGTTATTTCCCTGTTCTTAAAATAGCTGCCTTTATAGCAGTCTTTTTTTGTAAAAAAATAGCTGCATTCATAGCAGCTTTTTGTTTTATTTTCATGTTTTATTTCTTTAAAAAGTATAAAGCACTTGAGATAAAAGTGCTAAGCAGTGTGCAGCTGCTCTCTCGCCCATTCTAACACACACACACACACACACACACACACACACACACACACACGCACACACACATGCACACACTCACACAATTAGTGGCTATTAGGTGTCATAACTGTATGACCTTCCCAAATTATATTCCCAGTTAACTGGACCAATAACTCCAGTGTACTTTACATCAGTGAATGAAAACATGAAGATGAAACCACAATATTCTAGGACCTCATTTTATTTAAATGAAAAATACTAAAATCAGTCACTGTCTGCTTTGAGCTGTGGAGAGAAAGAGAGAAATAATATTGATTAATACATTGCATCACAGTCATGCTTACAATGTGCATTAAAGTCACTTACTTCTTTCTGTAGTTTCTTAATTTCCAAGTCCAGTTTCCTTAAGGTCTTTCTTTTGTCTGTCAAGCTCCATGTCCTGCAGCTTCCTCTTTTCACACTGGAGCTTGACATCTGCCAGGGCTATTTGCTTCCACAGCTGAGTAGCATATAGCTGTCTGACAGTTTGTGAATTCTGTAAAACACATATCTATTAGCACAGCAATTGTGGACACCGTGGATGTCCTTCAGGCAATATGCACTACATTTCCAGGCAGGCTGTCAGGCTGTTTATCTGTGTCCTCTTACAAATATATTTTCTGTGAGCACCACATCACTGACTTCTTATACGTTAAGGACTAAATTATCTCCACAAGACTGGCAGGTTACCTCAAACCTCCTGGAGTCCAGAGAAAGTGTCTCCTTCTCATCTGCTGCATCCCCTGCTGCAGATGTGCCTTCACCCTGCCACATTAAATAGAATTTGTATTGACCTAATGTAAACTTGCAAGACATGTCAAGCAAATGCCTCTAATGAACACTCACCGGATCATCTTCCAGTGGCTCCAGAAGGGTCAGTGTGTCACCTGACACTGCAAGACAACCCAAAATCAGACATAACACCAATGGTTGATTAATGAATGAATAAAATGATTGATTCTGATGAAGCAGAATTCGGGGCCCAGAACTGGGCCTGGTGGGTCCCGACCTTGTCTTAAACTTTTAGACTACTTTTGCTCTTGTCCAAAATTAGTATCTTTAAATGAGTCAAGCTCCAGAGCAGGACTGAAGTTTTGCTGTCTGTGTGCTCTCTTTTATGCTCTTCTCTTTAATCCTTCCCACATAAGCCCGAACATAATGGTGTCATACGTGCACATCAAATCCTATGAGATCTTAGGTACTTCCCACTTCAGTCCTTGAACATCAGATCCTGCATCCAATACAATACACCAATGTGCGTGTGTGTGTGTGTGTGTGTGTGTGTGTGTGCACATCGTCCTTGAACATCAGATCCTGCATCCAATACAATACACCAATGAGTGTGTGTGTGTGTGTGTGTGTGTGTGTGTGTGTGTGTGTGTGTGTGCACATTATGTGGATACATGAAACAATAAACGATGGTGTGACTCCTTATGATCAAGCAGAGTATACTGCCTGGACATGTATTTTTAAAGGTCAACTGATACTAAAGCAAGACTAAACAGGTACATTACACTACATTCCCCCTTTGGGGCTAACAAGTCCCACTACATGGTGGGGGAGAAAATATATATTCCCTTCTCTGGGACTGCAAAGTCCCATTCTACTCAAGCAGTTGGCTAGGCATCACACGTGATTCAACTCTACTGGTTATAATTTATCTAGGCATGACAAGGGTAAGGCACACAATCAGTAGTGACACTCTATCACAGTGCTTGATTAGAAAATTACAAAGGTGAATAGTGCAACACACAAGATAATTCACAGTGGGATATATTATCACTCCAGTGTATTCATAGTAATATAACAATTACAGGAGTAGGGCACTTCAGTGGCCCAGCAACTGTTGATATAGCACAGTCACTGTTAAGGGGAGACATACGCCGATGTCCTGGCCACACGCAGACGACGGTAGGCTGAAACTTGGTCCTTCAGCAGCTCGATCTCATGCTCCAAATCTCAATAGGCTGCCAGCTGCTTCCGCAGGTCACGGTTATCTCTCGTCAGGATGTTGAGTTGAGCACGCAGATTTACCTTCTCCTGTTGGTCCTGCTCACACTGTGACTTCAGGGCCCAGCGTCTTTCTATTACCCGGGCCATGTGGATGGTGCAGTGCACTTTGCGCAGTCCAGGGTAGGCTACTCATTAGATGATGGTAGGGTTTCGAGGGAACGTTGTGGAGCAGGGTTCGAAGATGGTCCACAAGCAGCTTGTATCTCTCTGTCGTGGGTTTCTCTGTCTGTAGCTCACGAAGATGCCTCTCTACCTCTTCGGGACACCTTGTAATCCTGCTGCAGCCAAGCTCTGATAGCTCGGGACATTGGTGTCTGGGGCAGGGGTGTATGTGCGTTCACTGGCACTGGTTGCGGTGAGTATGGCTTTGGCTGGGGCTCATTGACAGGTGGGCTGGTTGGGGAGTAGGACGTGAGCCGGGGTAACGGCCCCTCTGCATCTGTTTCTGGCACATCTTCTGAGGATGAGGCCATCTCAGAGGATGGACAGGACAGTGGTGCCATCCACCGCTTGTCCTCAGTGCAGTTACTCTGCAGTGGCTGTGACATCATGGGGGTTGGTTGAGGCTCAGGCACTTTCGGCGTCATGTATTGAGATGGGGGAGGTGCCACGTTGCCTGGGTGTCCTTCCCAAAGATTTTTCACTTGGCTTGGTCCTGGCTGGGCCATATCATACAGGTTGATGTTGCTGGGGGGTTGGTTGTAGGTTCCTTGGCCTGCCATCTCCCCAGTGATGGTTGATCCCCATTCCCTCGTGGCCATCCCTGGGCCAGGGGTCTCGAACAGGGGCTGAGAACCTGGCAGGGCACATTGTGAGTTGTCCACAGAGTTGAAGAGGGGTTGGCTCAGATTGAGCATCAGCGGCAGCTGCAGAACTGGAGGCGTGCAGGTCATCGACGAGGTCATCGAGGAATACTGGTACATATGGGGGTGGTGGTGTGTTGATCATTGCAGGAGCCGGGTAGAGGTGGTCTGGGCGATACTGCATGGCTGAGAGCTCTTGGTAGCTCGGCCCGGGGTGGCACCCTGGGCTCTGCGGGTATGGGTAGGGGGTTCTCCACTGGTTGGCCATACTCTGCACTTATCTATGTGTTGTAAGGGGACATTTTTAGTTCAAGTCATTTTTCTCTTTTCCCCTCGCCTTCTCCCTTTCCTTCCCACCACTCAGTATTAGAGAGAAACTTCATAGGTTAGTAGAAATGTTGTTAATATTTTTGGGTCTGGTGACAGCAAGGGCTACCTGGGTGCTGTGTGTCTGATGGCTATCCCTTACTCCTACTTGACTCTTCCTCTATATGACCGCGTATTCCCCTTCATTGGCTCGTATAGGTTCAGATTGCCAGTCATGGGCTCGTATAAGTCATTGTTCAATCTCTTGTGTGTGGGCTTACCCGAGAGTCGTCTAATCCCAACAATTCTATTTCCTCGGGGAGCCTTGCCTGCTGCTGTATCAGCATAACGAACTGTCCTGTGGCAGCTCCCATGGCCTTTCTCACCATGATCCGTATTAGGGGAGAGATTACACAGATTACTAAGGTGAATACAATAAGTACCTGTCTGGCCGAATACTCTAACCATTGGTAGAACATATTAGATCTCCAGGTCGTGGTTCTTATCAATTCGGCGCCTTGGGCTGGTGCACCTCTTGGTTTCCTGTGGGGTTCTAAATTTAGTTCGAGCCATTGCTGAGTTATTTCTATGGTTATCGTGTGCCTAGTGTCCATGTCAGTACAATCATTACCATCACACCAGACTCTTGCTGTCACCCTCCCATCGGCGCTACATTGTGGTCCTATAAACCGGCCACGCAACCTGATGTTTTCTGGGCCCTCCACCAGTATGTCGACATACGCATGCAATTTGTAGTAGGTTAGTTGCACTATTTCTCTCTTAGGTATCTGTCTGTGCTCTGCGGCCATAGATCCTAATGCAAGTAGACATCTGTCTATCGGCCCCTGATTCTGTCTGCTGTGTTCTGTTCCCTCACCTGGTTTTACTCCTGAGGCAAGTAGTAGTGCTAGTAGCACTGCCGCTATTATTCCTGCCTGGATCCCTCCACCTATTCTGCCTTGGCCTCCTGCATTGACTAGGGGCCCGTCACTAAGGGGCCTGCTAGGGTGCTGGTCCCTGTCCTGAGTCTGAGTCTCCTACGTCTGCATCTGCTGGGTCTGTGTTTCCTGTGTCTGCTTCTGTACTTTCTTGGCCTTCTGCTTCGCCTTCCTCTGTGCTGCCTCTTTCTTCCTCTACTTCCTCTGCAACTTCCTCAACCTCCTCTGTTCCTGCCATCCCTGCGCCCTCATCATCATCCCTGCGGCTGTCAGGTGTCGACTCATGAGACTCATCGCTAGCCACTGTGGAGGAGGTGCTCCCCTCCGTGGTACTGTCTGATGACACCCTCTCGGGCAACGACCCGCTGCTGTCACTCTGGACGTCGCTCTGGCCCCGCCTGGCCGCCAAGCGTGAAGAGCGCCTTGTCCCCTGACTCCGTGGGGAGGCATCACCTTCCCCTCACAGATGGCCCCCTACTCCCCTTGGGGCGGCCTCGCCTTCCCCTTGCGGCCCAGAGGGAGGTGCTCTCCGTCTGGTCCTGGGTCGGGGTATAGGTCTCTCCGGGTTGTTAGCTTGGCAGCAGTGGTTAAGATGAAACCAAACATCCTTACCATCAACTTTCAAGGCTGTTGGGGTTGTTACTATAACCTTGAATGGACCCTCCCTTCTTGGTTGGTCCCACTTTCTTTTGAACACCTTGACATACACCCACTCTCCCTTTCACCTGGTGGAAGATGACCCTGTGGATACGAGTTAAACTTCGTAAATAGTCAAACATTTCATTTTGCAGCTGCTCCAATGAGGGCCCTTCATAGGGCCCCCTCAAATAAGGTATTGGCATGGGTCGATCCGTGAGCATTTCATACGGTGTTAGATGCGTGATTCTGCTGGCTTGTGAGCACATGGACATTAGTGCAAGTGGTAAAGCGTCTACCCAGTTAAGCTTGTCCCCGCTGTCTGCTACTATCTTGGCTATTTTTGTTTTTAGAATCCCATTTTCTCTTTCTACTGCTCCCTGTGATTGAGGGTGGTTGACGCAGCCAAACTTTTGTTTGATGCCTAGTTGCTTCAATGTTTCTTGTATTACAGTAGATACAAAGTGTTTACCGTTATCTGATGATATGGTGTCTGGCATCCCAAACCTCGGGAAGACTTCTCGGCAGAGGAATTTTGCAACTGTCCTGTGATCTGATCGGGCTGTGGCTGTTGCTTCTACTCATCGTCTGTATCTGCATATGACTACCAAAATGTATCTCATTCCTCTTACTCTGGATTGTGCTCCCATGTCTATGTAGTCTAACATGACGTGTCTGAAAGGACTGTCTGGGGGTGGTATGTGCGCCAGTGGGGCTGTGAAAACTTTCCTGATGTTGTACCTCGCACAAGTTTTGCATTTGCTTAGTACTCTATCTACCGTGGCTGCCATGAATGGTGACCACCATGTTGCTTGCAATTTCCGGAGGATCTCCCCCCTTTCGCAATGGTCACTACCATGCGCCCAAATTATAGCATGTCGAAGCAACAGGGTAGGTAGTACAAAATTGCCATGACTATCTCGCCAGAGACCATTTGCTGGCCCCTGTGATTGTGTTCTGATGGCGCCACGCTTGATCCACAGTCGCTTTTCAACCTCACTTACTTTGTTTTGCGCGGCTACGAGAGAAGGCATGGTAGTGAGGGGTTCACAATCTGTTAGCATAGGTGCCATTACTGTACCTATTGCTGCCTGTTTGGCTGCTACATCAGCTAGGTTATTACCCTTGGCTATCAAAGAATCAGTCTTTTGATGGGCTGGATATTTAATTATGGCTAGGGCTGTGGGGAGGAGCATGGCCTCTAACAAGTCAACAATGGCCTCCCCATGTGTGACTGGGGTGCCGTCTGCTCTGCGAAACCCTTTCAAATGTTTGCGTGGATGTGGCACACTCCATATGCATATGCTGAATCTGTATATACATTTAGTGACTTTCCCTTTGCTAATCTACACGCTGCTGTTAGAGCTTTTATCGCTGCAAGCTGGGCTGAGCAGGGCTGAGCAAGTTTACATGATTGTATAGTCACAAAATCTTGATTGTCGTTGTTGAGCTGTACAACTCCGTAGCCTGCATGACTACCTGTGCTGTCCCGAAAGCAGGAGCCATCAACAAACAATGTGAAGTCAGCCGTAATGGGCTAATTGTGCAAATCTTCTCAAGCATACATGAATTTGTCTGTGTCATGAAGACAGTCATGTGGTGTACCTTCTGTGGGTAGAACCATTTTGGTGGCCGGATTAATGATGGTACAGCGTTGAATGTTGAGTTCAGGAGTGGACAGGATGACCTCGTATCCTGTGCGTCTGGCTTGCGTCAAAACTAATCTGGGACTCGTCAGCAGGGCATGAAGCTGGTGAGAAGTATACAGAGTTACTGGGTGTTCCATTGTTACTGACGATGCTTTCTGAAATGCAAAATGGTGGCTGCCAGCCCTTGATAACAGGGAGGCAAACCTGCCTCTATGTTATCGAGTTTGGTGCTATAATATGCTGGCGGTTGCTTCCCTGTGGGTGTGTCTTGCATTAGGACAGCGCAAGCAAATCCAGATTTCTCTGCCACATAGAGATGGTAAGGTTTAGCGTAGTTAGGAGTGCCTAATGCTGGGGTGGACTGCATGTCTATTTTTAGAGCTTGAAACGCACCTTCTGCTTCCTCTGTCTAGGCCAGCTGTGTTGTATTATTTGTCCGTCCTGCTGCTCAACGCTCTGAGTGGAGCAGTATTTATGGCATAGTCACAAATCCATGGTCGACTGTATCCTGTCATGCCGAGAAAAGACAGCATCTGCCCCACTGTACGAGGTTGAGGAGCCTTATTTACTGCCTCTATCTGTGATGGGGCAATACATCTTTTATCCCCACTCAACTGTCTGCCCAAGTACTCTACAGACTGCTGGCAGAACTGCAATTTGTCCTTGCTGACCTTGTGTTCCCCCCTCGCTAAGGCTGTGAGCACTGCAATGGAGTCTTTCTGACACTGCTCCTTAGAGGAGCTACAAACAAGCAAATCATCTGCATATTGTAGCACAGTGCTCGGCACGGCCAAATCGGCTAGATTCTATGTCAACACTCAGTTAAAGATCGAAGGGGAATCCAAGAACCCCTGCGCGGGACTCGAATACGTATATTGCTGACCTTCCTAGGTGAATGCAAACAGATACTGAGAATCTGGGTGGAGGGGCATGCTGAAAAAATCTGAACATAAATCAATAACTGTGTACCACCAAGCGCCTGGCAGTATGTTCGAAAGGAACGTGTGTGGGTCTGGCACATGTGGTGTCTCCGTCTCTACCAC
Organism: Epinephelus fuscoguttatus; assembly: GCF_011397635.1. Classification (NCBI taxonomy): domain Eukaryota; kingdom Metazoa; phylum Chordata; class Actinopteri; order Perciformes; family Serranidae; genus Epinephelus; species Epinephelus fuscoguttatus. The sequence continues at coordinate 42,681,754 of NC_064767.1, read as the reverse complement.
TGCGTTAACTGCTCTCAGATCGTGCACTAAGACGATAGTCTGAGGAATTTGGTTTCTTGATAGGAAAAATGGGCATGTTGCAGGGGCTCGTGGTTTTGATCAGTACCCCCGCTTTAACCAAGCCCTCGATTGTGGGTCTGATACCGTCAATGACATGTTGTGGGAGAGGATACTGTCTCTGGTATGGTAGGTTAACATGTGGTTTTAGTGTAACGTGGACGGGTTGTGCTGATTTTATCAAGCCTTAGTCTAGTCTTATGTGCTGTCCATAGCTGCGATGGAACTTCTCTCAGTAACTGTGCATGCTCGTCGGTGACTGCCATCTGCGTGTGTGTGACACCATCAACCAGCACTTTGTCTGAGGTTGCCACATCGCCTGTTTTAGGTGAAATTCTAATGTATTGTTTGTCTTCTGAAATGTGAATGTATTTGTTTTTTGTGGGTAACCACTCTCGCACCTGCAGTGCACGTCTGACCATAGGACCCAGATGGTGAGACTCATAACCCTCCACTATCAACAGTGTAACATGTGGTGTAGAATTTGGCACCTGAAACCACCCAGCTAATTCTTCTGGGAGGTGAACGGCCGCTGCCATGCCTTGCGGTCCCAAATACATGTCTTCACTTGTGACATCGGGGGCAGTGCCTCTGGAGTGGCAGACCATTTTCAAGAAAGGGGACCAGAGGGTGTGTTCCAACTACAGGGGGATCACACTCCTCAGCCTACCCGGTAAGGTCTACTCCAGGGTGCTGGAGAAGAGGGTCCGGTCAATAGTTGAACCTCAGATTGAGGAGGAGCAATGCGGTTTTCGCGGAACCGTGGACCAGCTCTTTACCCTTGCCAGGGTGCTGGAGGGGGCATGGGAGTTTGCCCAACCAGTCCACATGTGTTTTGTGGATTTGGAGAAGGCTTACGACCGTGTTCCCAGGGGCATCCTGTGGGGTTGCTCCGGGAGTATGGGGTTGGTGGCCCTTTGCTAAGGGCCATCCAGTCCCTGTACTGAAGGAGCATGAGTCTGGTTCGCGTGGCCGGCAGTAAGTTGGACCTGTTCCCAGTGAGGGTTGGACTCCGCCAGGGCTGCCCTTTGTCACCGGTTCTGTTCCGAGTGGTGGAGGTTGTCAGGTTCGGTGACGGGAGGATCTCGTCCCTGCTTTTTGCGGATGACGTGGTCCTCCTAGCTCCATCGAACAGTGACCTCCAGCTCTTGCTGGGACAGTTTGCAGCTGAGTGTGAAGTGGCTGGGATGAGAATTAGCACCTCCAAGTCTGAGACCATGGTCCTCAGCCAGAAAAGGGTGGATTGCCCACTCCAGGTCGGGGGGGGAGGTCCTTCCTCAGGTGGAGTTTAAGTATCTCGGGATCTTGTTCACGAGTGAGGGTAGGATGGAGCGGGAGATTGACAGGCGGATTGGGGCGGCGTCAGCAGTGATGCAGACGCTTAACCGGTCCGCTGTGGTGAAGAGGGAGCTTAGCCAAAAAGCGAAGCTCTCGATTTACCAGTCGATCTACGTTTCAACCCTCACAAGTGGCCGAAATGAGTTTCCTCCGCAGGGTGGCTGGGCTCAGCCTTAGGGATAGGGTGAGGAGCTTGGACATCCGGGAGGGCCGCTGCTCCTCCACATCGAGAGGAGCCAGTTGAGGTGGTTCGGGTATCTGGTAAGGATGCTTTCCGGACGCCTCCCTTGGGAGGTGTTTCCGGCATGTCCAACTGGGAGGAGACCTCTGGGCTGCCCCAGGACACGCTGGAGGGACTACATCACCCGGCTGGCCTGGGAAGGCCTTGGGGTTCCCACGGAACAGCTGACGGAAGTGGCTGGGGAGAGGACTGTCTGGGCTTCTTTGCTGAGGCTGCTGCCCCCGCGACCTGGACCCGGATAAGCGGAGGACGACGAGTACGAGTACAGTAGTTAGTAGCAGTACTTGTGATTAGACATGGTTTCTTATTGAGTATGGCATCCCAACATTCTTGGTAATCTGCATGAGTCTGATTTGCGTCGTACATGAACGTGCAGTGCAGTGGCAAGGTGGGCGTATGTGCTGTGTCAAAGTGTAACCTGACCCATGGTTCCTACTCAGTCCATGTCTGTTTGAGATGAGACTCTTCTGGTGTCAGTTGGAGCCAATAGACCAACGCCTGTGGTGTCTCTGTTTCATCCAAGGGCAGTTGTGCCATCATGCTTTGTGGGGGGTCTTCAAGGAAGTCTAAATATAGTCCATCCTGAGTACACATGATCTTAGCTTTGAGAGGGCATAGTATGTCTCTACCTAATAAATTCACTGGGGTATGAGCTGAATAGAGTAGGGGTGCAAATATGACTTTACCTGCGATGAGCATTGGAACAGGCTCTGTCAATGGTATGACTTGTGATTTCCCAGAGAAGCCTATGGTCTTGATGGATGACTTAGAGAGGGGGAGTTTAGAGCCTTCTTTTCCAATGCATGAACATGTAGCCCCTGTGTCCACCATAAAAGGGTATGCTTGTTCGTGGATGACAACAGGTATAGTTGGTTCGTTGTGTGGCTGTAACGAAATGATGGTGACATTACTTCCCCCTCAGGTTTCTCTGGGCAGCCCTACCATGGGCGCCCTGTCTCCGTGTTAGGCCAATTTTCTGCTGGACATTCCCATGGATTGACCGGACAGTCCCTATGTCGGTGGTCGGGCTGGTTACAACCCCAGCACAAGTTGTCAGGTGCAGCAGGATTTGCTCCTGGATAGCCTGGGTTCATTTCTTGGGGACCTAATTGCTGATAGGGCGTGGCTTGCTGATAGGTTTGCTGTTGAGGTGGCTGGGGTCCTGGAGGAAAGTTCGGTCCCCCTCTCCATCCTCCTTGGCCTGCTGGTCCTCCCCTTGGTCCGCCCCGACCCTGCCCCCTCGGGGGCCTCTGGTTACCATTGTTTCCACCTGCCTGTTGTGGATAGTAGTAGTGGTGATGTGTGGTATTGGCGGGGTTATACCCTCTGGCTTTGGGGTCTGTGGGGGGCCATCTGAGGCGCTGGCAGGGGTTGGGCAGCTTGTGGCATTGCCTGATTGGCCATGACAACAGGAGCCTGGATCTTTGTTTTCTCTTTTTCTTTTTTAGCTAGTTTGCTCAGCTCCCCCAACTGTAACTGCGTCAGCCTAGTGGCTAGCTGTTTGTTGTCCTGGTTTTTCTTTTCCTTCCTGTAGTGCTCCACATGATGGGTGATATGTTCTGAGAACATAGGCCAGTCCATCTTCATCAACCCTATGATGCCATCCAAGCCCCGCTGCACCTCTTCTGGCATGGCCTTTTTGACCATCATTTTGAACAGACTTTGGGTGGTCTGGTTAGCGTTCCATGCTTCTCCTGTCTCCTCCTTCCACCTTCGTTGGAAACTATGCAGGAACCTGGAGGGACACTCATCCTCGGACAGAATCTCTCCTTCCAGTTTAGTAGGATCTCTTTTTTCGGGGTACTGTTTTCGCAGTTGCTGCCACAACCTGTTGCGGTGTTCTCCGAAGTCTCTGTCATCATAGGTGTTGCTAGTTACTGCAAGGCCCAAACAAGCGTCATTGAACATCTCATGGGTGGTTTGTTTACCTGCCACAAATGAGTTGAGCTTTAATGTCCCCCACTGCCAGATGTAGGCCGGCAGTGGTCTATTCCAAGGCCATTATCCATTTGTCGGCCCCATCTGTGAGGGCCGCCAGTTGCTCCGCCAGACCTATCATATCCATGAAAGGCCACGGTTCATATTGGGTTCACCCTGAGGCTCTTGTCACTAGGGGGCACATGAACTCTGACTCTGAGTCACTATCATCCTCCTTCTGAACCAGCCCTTTAGTTGTCTTTCCTCCCCTTAGGAGCATCCCAGAGGCTCCTTCACTCTGGTATCCCTTGTTTCTTTTGCCATCACGCCCCTGTCGGTGGGTCTTTTCGCCTGCTGGCTCTGCTTTGCTTGTCTCTATGGTGCCTTGAAGTTGCACTATACACTATGCTGCATCACTATCTCCACAGGGGTCAGAACCCCTTTCTCCATTTTTCCTTGGTTGACTCCCATGAAGCCCTGTTTAACGTCGTTGGCTCTTGGAATCTGTGGTGTTCGTCTGTTTCTTTTGTGCATATTAACACTAGTATTTTCCCTACTGTGATGGCAGTTTTGTATTTCTTCCTCAGTCCAAATTTCGTTTCCACTACTGTCACCTTCTTCCACCTAATTTTAGCAGCCTTTATTTAACTTTTTCTTTTTCTTTTATTCTTACTTTGTTTTTTTATTATTATTATTTTTATTTTATATATTATTATTACTTATTTATTTATAAAGCTAAATAAAGATAAAACATTTCTTTTTTATTCTCCCCTTAACAGCCAACCAGTTTGTATGGAGTTCACCTGAGCAACTGGTCCGATCAGTGAAATATATGGACTTTTGTTGACACCGTTAGGTTTCCGGTCCCCAGACAATTAGTTGACACCATGAGGTTACTTTTGTCTGGTTTTATTTCACTGAGACACTGTTAATAACTACCACATTTAACAAAACTTTAAAGAAAATCACATAAAACAAATACACAGATACCAAATTATGATGAAAACATTTGGATGCCAAAATGTCAAAAGAATTTCTTTGTAATGACCTTTAAAGCAATAGAAATCGGAGCCGAAGTATTAAAATTTAACAAAGCTTTATTTTCTTGTACAAGCCTAATTCTGTTGGCTGTGTGCACTCTTTTATCTACCTCCTATGCTCCTCTTCTTAGTCTAGTTGTTAGTCTATTATGTTCTCAGTCTTCTTATCTACACACGTCCATTTATCTTTACTGTATTTACAACAACTCCTGTCTTCTTCTATAATATTTACAATTTTTACACTTTGATCGATCGCTGTCGCAGTCCTATTGGCTTCTAGCGACTCTTATTTCTTTTACTATTGCAGTCCTTTTAAAAAGGCCCCTAGCGACTCTTATCTCTTTTACTATCGCAGTCCTATAAGGTTCCTAGCGATTTATTGTCTTCTCAGCATTTTGCCCGTGCAGACCTGTTTTCTAACACGGCACCCCTGCTTTTGAGCTTGAGGTGCTGTGAGATTAACAGCTGTATCCACTGAATGCTTTTATGTATTATCTCTTTTCACGTGATTTATTTTATGTCTTTAACACACACACTCTCTCATTCATTTTCTCCGCCCCAAGCTCATGCTTATCGCCCTGGATTACACACACACACATTCACTCTCTCCGCACCAAGGTCATGCTTATTGCACTAGACTCAGTTGTCTCCAGCAATAAATCAGCAATGTCCCAATGTTGTGTTATCAGTTAGTAATTATCACATCACACTTTAGGTTCTTTAGGAGAGGAATTTGTCAAATACCTCCGACCTGGGCGGCTCCCAACACTGCACCTCAGACGCACGCCGGTTGTAGGCAGAAAAAGGCTCTGCTTACCTTATCTGGTGGTCACCTGTACATCTGGTGTGCAGCCCAGTGCTCCCGGTCTCAGGATCCGACCTCCTTGCCCTCCTACGCTGGCTTGCCACGTGATGAAGCAGAATTCGGGGCCTGGAATTGGGCCTGGTGGGTCCCAACCTCGTCTTCAACTTTTAGACTACTTTTGCTCATGTCCAAAATAAGTATCTTTAAAACCAAATACTCAGCAGTCAAGGAATCACTGGAACCTGGATCCAAGGATGAGATGATGTGTTGAGGTGTGCCAACCACTAAATCTTCCCTGCATTGTCTATATGAGACATGGCAGGATGGATCTAAAGGCCACTGGTGAGGAAGGGAGGGCCCTGATTCCATCGGTGTGGTGCTGCTAGTTCAGTAAGTTTGTGTACTCAAGTATCTCCATGATCCAATGGGCAACGAATATCTTGTACTGGCAAGACTGTGATTGCAGCAAGGTGAGAACAGTTGTGCAGTCCGTCCACATCACCAAGCGGTGGATAGGTAAAGTCAGTCTGCAGCATCCTTGCTAGTTGGGCCCCAGTAAGAGCAGCACACAAGTCCAAGCGAGGTACTGTGATCGGCGATCTTGGTGCCACCCTTGAATGAGCCATAACAAAGGAGACATGAACCCATCCCTTTGAGTCCACTGTATGCAGATGTGCTACATTTTAAGGTTTTGTTATATTCAGACGGACAAGATGTAAGGAGATGTGTTTTACCTGCTTCACAGTTTCGACTGAGACTTCAGTCTTCCTCAGAAGCGTCATCCGACATGCTGCTGACGTATATATATATATATATATATATATATATATATATACACATATATATATATATATACATACACACACACACACACACACACACATATATATATATATACACACATACATACATATATACATACATACACACATATATATACATACACAGTATATTTAAGAATATATTTAAGTTTCTTGTGCCTTGATTTATGTTATGTTTGTAAAGATTTAATTTATTTTTGTTTTAGTTAAAGGGGTATCATTTAAAATACATGAATTTGCAGATTATTATTTTTGATTGATTGATTACGTTCATGTTCTTATTTTACAAATAAATCAGACATTACTCAACAGTTACTCAGTACTTGAGTAGTTTTTTCACCAAATACTCTTTTACTCTTACTCAAGTAATTATTTGGATGACTACTTTTTACTTTTACTTGAGTAATACTGTTCTAAAGTATCAGTACTCTAGTACAATATTTGGCTACTCTAGCCACCTCTGTAAGGGACTCAGCCACCCAATTAAGAAGAAATCTGGCTGCAGTTGCTGGTAGCATAGTCCGCTCAGAACCATCATCTAATATAGCACTGAATTCAAGTTATCTTCCCTGGTAGCTCAGCAAAACTCTGACTTCTTTTAATCAATCAATTAATCAATCAATCAATCAATTTTTAAAGCCCAATATCACAAATCACAGTTTGCCTCACAGGGCTTTACAGCATACAACACCCCTCTGTCCTTTGGACCCTTACAACAGATAAGGAAAAACTCCCCAAAAAAAACCTTTAACGGGGGAAAAAAAATGGTCGAAACCTCAGGAAGAGCAACTGAGGAGGAATCCCTCTTCCAGGACGGACAGACATGCAATAGATGTCGTACAAAACAGATCAACATGATAAATTAACAGTAATCCATATGTCACAATGAGACAGAAAGAGAGACAGAGAGAGAGAGAGAGAGAGAGAGAGAGAGAGAAGGAGAGAAGGTGCTCAGTGTATTATAGGGGGTCCCCCGGCAGACTAGGCCTAAGTCAGCCTAACTAGGGGCTGGTACAGGGCAAGCCTGCGCCAGCCCTAACTATAAGCTTGATCAAAGAGGAAAGTCTTAAGTCTAGTCTTAAATGTGGAGATGGTGTCTGCCTCCCGGACCGCAACAGGAAGATGATTCCACAGGAGAGGAGCCTGATAACTGAAGGCTCTGGCTCCTGATCTACTTCTGGAGACTTTAGGGACCACGAGTAACCCTGCATTCTCAGAGCGCAGTGTTCTGGTGGGATAATATGGCACTATGAGCTCTCTAAGATATGATGGAGCCTGACCATTTAGAGCTTTATACGTTAACAGTAGGATTTTAAATTCAATTCTGGATTTTACAGGGAGCCAGTGCAGAGAAGCTAAAACAGGAGAAATATGATCTTGTTTCTTAGTTCCTGTTACTACATGTGCGCTGCATTCTGAATTAGCTGGAGAGTTTTTAAGGACTTACTAGAGCTACCTGATAATAGAGAGTTACAGTAATCCAGCCTAGAGGTAACAAAAGCGTGGACCAATTTTTCTGCATCTTTTCGGATCAGGATAGGCCTAATTTTCGCAATATAATGCAGATGAAAAAATGCAGTCCATGAGGTTTGTTTTAAATGAGAATTAAAAGACAGATCTTGATCAAATATTACTCTGAGGTTTCTTACGGTAGTGCTAGAGGCCAGAGCAATGCCATAGAGAAACTATGTCATCAGATAAAGAGTCTCTGAGTTGTTTGGGGCCAAGAACAATAATTTCAGTTTTGTCTGAATTTAACATAAGAAATTGGTGCTCATCCAGGTTTTTATGTCTTTAAGGCAATTATGAAGTTTAGTTAATTAATTACTTTCTTCTGGCTTCATCGATAAATACAACTGTGTATCATCTGCATAACAATGGAAATTTACAGAGTGATTTCTGATGATACCTAAAGGAAGCATATATAGAGTAAATAGGATTGGCCCGAGCACAGAACCTTGCGGAACTCCAAAACAAACTTTAGTACGTAAGAATGATTCATTATGAACGTGAACAAACTGGAAACGATCAAATAAATAAGATTTAAACCAGCTTAGTGCAGAACCTTTAACAAAATACAAAATAAAAACCTGACAAATTTCTTTACAATCCATTATACAGATCTTGTTATCAGTCACTTCATATAGTGAGGAATATCATATTTTACCACGTCTTAGGCTTGGGTGCGTTTCTCCCTGTCTATCCACGTTTGTAGTCCAGCTTTCAAGATGCAAATATCTCCACATTGTTCTGCAACCACCTCTGAATGGCATATGGCAGTGATCCAGGGTGTTTATTCTCCTTGTGGCGCAGGGTGAACAGGAACATGACACCACCTCACATTCATATTGTCACACCAGCGCTTATTTACCATTAAGCACACACCTCTCCCTTTCTCTCTCCAGAGTTTTCTGCTCTGTCAGATCAATAGAAAGAGTCACCTGGCTGAATGATGCTGTTCGTCTGTGCTTATGTCCTAGCTGTCAAGCGAGTTCTCAACTGAAGACTGCTAAATAACTTATTGTGTTTAACATTAGCTAAATATGTTAACCAGTGGTTAACACTAGCTACCCAGGTAATCTTTGCTGTTGTTTTGCTAAAGCCAGCTGCTAACGCTACCTAGCTAGTAGGGTTGGGAACGATTAACCAATACCACCAGATATCCGGTTTGACAAGCGAGAGATACGGCTGCGTCGGTAGCAGCCTCCTCAATCGAAACGAATCAGCCATGAATCCTTAGATGAATCGATTGTAGAGTCATGGATCGGGTATCGCGAGACTAGCAATTGGTTGACTGGCTTTAACAGTTTGCATCTCCAAAACAACGCGAGAGCCGGCGGCATGTTCCATAGCAGGTATTACTGACAACGATAATGGATGTAAACATCAGTGCCAACTTGACCGGTGGAGCTGAGGAACAGAAGCTAATGCTGGTTGGATAAACCAGGGAGCAGCCAAGCCACAGCAGAAACTAAAGGCGAATCCTGCCGGTTGTGGGTTGAACGGGGGGTCACAGACACAGACAGAAATACATATTCCTGTCAAATACGGAGGCCATAGTGCTCCGCAGTGGTGACCAAGAAGCCTGGCTTCAGGTCCAAGAAGTCTTCATCGGTGTCATGACTGCCCAAAAATACCTGAACAGCTGAGCTGTGGCAGCACCAGCACACAGGTATGTGACGTGTCAGAGGAGAAATGAGCCGTTCACATTTCCGCAAACCTCACCGCACTTTAGGGACTGTTCTTTACTTGTCAGGGGAGGAGGGTGGCTGGTTGATTTTGATTTTATTTATTTATTTTATTTTAATCCCCTCTACGTTAATCACTTATTGATGCTGTTTTTGAAGTATGAATAAGTCAATAAGTAATTTATTCCATTGAAATATCATTGATGTATTATAGAAAAGTGATTTATCTTTTTATAAATGACAAACACAGAGTGTAGCAAACACAGAGAAACAGTCTGACATGCTGTCAGTGATAAGCTGCTAGTCATCACAGTCCATGATATCAACTAATAACAGGAGATGTCAGATTCTGCCCCTACATTGCATGCTATTATTTTATTCTGCTTTATGTTTATATTGTACAACGTTATGATAAACTTTATTCCAGACTCAAGTCCATATAAGATACATCCAAAAACACAGACAATGTGTGATTTTGTTGTTGTTTGTCTTTTTATTTTATTTTTGCCAGTGCCATACAGCAACAATGCTTGGAGATGTGGTCTTTTACAAATTTGAAAATACTGTAAGAATGTCACTTTTATAGAATTGGCTTCTTTATTTTATAATATATGATTAATTAATGTCTACATCAACAAATGTTAACCATAGAATCGTATCAAATCGTATCGAATCATAATGTTCCTACACTGTATCGAACCGTATCGAATCATTCTGTATTAAAAATATATCGTTTTTGAATCGTATCGTAATCCGTATATCTAGATACGAATTGTCTATCACAGAGAGATTCCCAACCCTACTAGCTAGTTGCCAAGTGTTTGTTTGTTTGTTTGTTTGTTTGTTTGTTTGGATCTCTTTTAGCCCACTTGGGCTATTCTTCCAAGAGTCCATAGCATAAAAACATTACAAAATAAACACAATACAGTATAACTGAAACACAATACAATATAGAACAGACACAAACCAAAAAACATACATACAACACATGGATGGTATTATACACACACAACAAAGCCTATACAGATAATATTACATAGGAGCTATACCCTCAATCACAGTCATACAATTACAATAAAACTTCAAATACTCCTTAAAAAATACCCCTAATGTTTTGTTAAAAATATTTTTCTGGTAAATTCCTAATGAGATCAGGTAAACCATTCCATAACTTCACAGCACGAAAACAAAACACCCTTTTACCAGTTACAAGCCTAGTTCTGGGTAAAACATAATCACTTGTGCTAGCTGCTCTTGTGCTGACTAAATGTCTGTCTTTCACCTGCTGGAACCTGCTTATCAACAGTCTTGGCTTCTTTTTAACATGTAAGTTATGAAATAATTGAAGAACATTTCTAGTTATTATGTCCCTGATATACGACCACTCTAGTATTTTGTATCGCTCTTCAATAGGAGTATCATTTGGACATCTAAGAATAATTCTTGCAGCCTTATTTTGTGCAGCTTGGAGTCTACTTATTTCTCCCACTCCAGCATTACCCCAAACCTCAGCACAATAACTGTTTTTTTTGGGGAGTTTTTCCTTATCCGCTGCGAGGGTCATAAGGACAGAGGGATGTCGTATGCTGTAAAGCCCTGTGAGGCAAATTGTGATTTGTGATATTGGGCTGTATAAATAAAATTGATTGATTGATTGAATAATTCACCTGACTCGCAATTAAAGCGTGGGTCACTTGTCTTAATATTTTTGTGGATAAATATTTGGCTATTCTACCAACCATAACAGCAGTCTGAACCAGCTTCTTACATAGATTATATATATGTGGTGTCCAAGACAGATGACTATCAAGTTGAACACCTAACAGTCTAGTCTCATCTGTTTGTTCGATCATTGCACCATTTGTCATGAGCTGTAAACAGGGCAGTGTTTGCTTCTTCCTCACAGAACCTATAAGCATTACTTTTGTTTTCTTTATATTCAGTACAAGTTTGTTCATATCAACCCAATCCTTAATTGTCTCTAGAACTTGCTGCAGTGATGTCTGTATGTCTGCACATGAATACCCGGGTACATACACAGTAGCATCATCCGCAGAAATTGTCATTTTTGATCGGACTAGAGCATATGAAATATCATTTGTATACAGCAGATAAAGGAGAGGCCCAAGACAACTGCCTTGAGGCACGCCACACTGTATATTCAGAGGAAAAGAATAAGATCCATTTATAAAAAAATGATTGTGTTCTCTCAAATAAATAAGCATGAATCCAGTCAAGAGCGGTTTGTTGGAACCCATAATGAAGGAGCTTTTTCAATAATATACTATGATCTACCAAATCAAATGCAAAAATAGTACATCAACATTCATTCATTCATCTTCTAACCGCTTCATCCTCTTGAGGGTCGCGGGGGGGCTGGAGCCTATCCCAGCTGACATCGGGCGAGAGGCAGGGTACACCCTGGACAGGTCGCCAGACTATCGCAGGGCTGACACATAGAGACAGACAACCATTCACGCTCACACTCACACCTACGGACAATTTAGAGTTATCAATTAACCTAGTCCCCAATCTGCATGTCTTTGGACTGTGGGAGGAAGCCGGAGCGCCCGGAGAGAACCCACGCTGACACGGGGAGAACATGCAAACTCCACACAGAAGGGCTCCCACGCCCGGGATCGAACCGGCAACCCTCTTGCTGTGAGGCGAGAGTGCTAACCACCACACCACCGTGCCGCCCTAGTACATCAACATATTTTCCCAAATCAATTTGTTCTAGCCATTGATCAGTCATTTCAATGAGAGCAGTTGCCATGGAATGGTCCTTACGGTATGCATGTTGATTGGCAGAGAATAAATCATCAGTTTCCATATATGACCAAATCTGAGTATTGATTATGCTTTCCAGTATTTTACTCAGTGCAGGTAAAAGACTAATGGGCCGACTATTCTCAGGTGAGAGAGGTTCTTTACTATTCTTTGGAATTGGATATAGCTTAGCTTCCTTCCATACTCTAGGGAAGTGACCAGTGTCTATTGACCAATTATACAAATACCTCAAGGGGGCAGCAATCTGAGGTGCAGCATACCTCAATAACCTGTTGTCCATTAAATCATAACCTGCAGCTTTCCCATCAGGAAGTGACTCTAGCAATTTCATAGCCTCCTCAGTTGTTACAGAGGATAGGGAAAAAGAGCACATTTTATTGAACATGTTATTGTTATCAATCAGATCATTGAGAGTTTCTTTAGAACTGGAAGTGTAGTAATAAGAGGTACAATAACAAAAGATACAGCAATTATTTGCCTAATACAACACACATTATAGGCAGACACAGCATCAGCATTCTTCATGTATTGGAAATGGTCCCATTTGTTTCTTTGGCTTGAAAAATATGTAATTAACTTGTAAACTCAGAACCCATTTGATTTATCATTAGGGATACAGCTTAAAACAGGTTATGGGTGGTTGCCATTTTGAAAGTCCAAGATGGCCGCCACAGAAACTTTGAAAAAAAATGGAAACATTAGTTTTGGGGTTTGTCAGACTCTGAACTTTCCAAAAATGTATAGTTTATAAACTCCCTAAAGATTTTGAAGGAAGGTTGAAATCAGGACATAGTGAACCTGACTAATATTTAGGACTTAGGATGCTCTGGTTTAAGGATTTAATTCAACTCAGCGGTTTGTCTGTTAGGACAGACGAGCACATACAGGAGGTTCCACCTGAATCTATTATTATAAGGTTGTTTGAGATGGTTTCATCTGACAACAGGAGGAAAAAGGATTAAGGATATTAAACTAGACATAATTTCAAATTAACACAACTAATAATCCAGAAAAGGTAATTTAACTTCAAATATAAACGCCATAAACCTAAGAATCTAGGGATATCACAGAAAGCATCACAGAAAACTAATCATCGCAGAAAACTGAATTGTAATCATCTAAAGTCATTCAGATGCATTCAAATCAAAGCATCTCACGTCATTACAAAGTAATGTTGAAACATTACAGTTCAAACATTACAAAGGAAGGCTGAGGCAGCCACATGCTCCTTTGTTCTCCAGGAGAAAAGGATGGCCACATGTGGCCTGGCTGCTATATAGCCTCTGGGCTCCACCCATCCTGGGAGGGGAAGGCAGGTAGGAGTGTTTGGGGATTTTCCATCCAGGTAGAGGGAACCAGGTAGCGAGAGACAGGGCTTGGGGGATTTTCCACATCTGCAGTGAAAATGTTTTTGAAAGGCTAAATGCCAGCAAATTTGGATAGAAGCAGAATATTTTGTTTGATAAAAATGTAAATTTGGGAAATGATTGTTGAATTTTGGACCCTACAATGTTCTGGAGTTCACTGTTATTGGAAATGTTTGGATCGCATCAGCTGTGTCAGTGAGTTGATGACATGGAGATATAATAATGGGCTACATATGAAGTTAATGGATGTAAGTAGCTTTAAAGGTTCATAGGAATTTCTTTTCAGCACATAATGTTATCTTGGGTAAAACAAGATTGAGCTAGCAAGGCAGTGACATATTGTCAGATATCACCTTGTGGTTTTTATTCAGTTTGGGAAATCCCACCATCTTCACAAAGCATTAGCATTAGCTCAAGTTGGCTAGCTGACTCAACAGGGGTTAGAAATCCTCTCTATTGCTAGGTTGCTAGGTTGCTACTTACTGGAGAAGTAAACTAGGTTTCATTACATTGATGTCTACTGATGTGACTGACTGGCAGGGTTTGGCCCATGTTAAATGACTGAACCGTCATTTCAATAACATTGTACATATTCCAACAACAGAACAGACTCGATCAGTTTATACATTCCTTTCTCCATGGCACAATTGCTCTATATGGTCTGTACAGACAGACTCACTTCTCCTTCTTCTTCTGTGGTGCAAACTCCATCTTTCCTGTAATAACAACTATCAATCGAACGAAGCCCCTGACGTGCTGACGTATTGCAGTAAGCGTGTTGTGTCATTTCCAGTGTTTCTGTTATAGCGTCTCTGTGCTGCTCTAGCGAACTCCACCAGCTTTCTATTTGCTTTTCCTCACTTCAGTTGCTTAACATCTAATTAAAGTCTTAACCCACACTAGTTCTGTTTAAGCACTCATAGCTCTCCTCTTTTTTACGACTTTCTTGCTAATCTCTTAGCTGTTGTTTGCACGTTACTAGCCTTTTTAGCTACATTAGCTTAATAGTTAGCGATGGCTTCTCCTTCTCCTGCTCTTTCTTGCTTGGTGTGCCAAATGTTCAGTTATGCCTCTGCCTCCTTTTAGTGACGGTGGTTATTATAATAAGTGTAGTTTGCTGCTGCGTTGGAGGCGAGGCTCAGTGAATTAGAAACGCGGCTCCACACCATGGAAAATCACTAGGTAGCTGCAGTAGTTAGCCAGTCCCCCGTAGCTGGCGCAGAGCCACATAGCATAGCCTCTGCTAACGGTCCCCCGGTAACCCCCATGCAGCCGGGAGGCTGGGTAACTGTCTGGGAGAAGCGTAGCTCCAAGCCGAAGCCCACAGTTCACCACCAGCCTGTTCGCTTTTCTAATCGCTTTTCCCCACTCAGTGACACACCCGCTGAGGAGAAAACTCTGGTTATTGGCAGCTCTATTCTGAGAAACGTGAAGTTAGCAACACCAGTGGCCATAGTCAAATGTATCCCTGGGGCCAGAGTGAGTGACACTGAATCAAATTTAAAACTGCTGGCTAAAGCTAATCGTAGATTTAGTAAGATCATTATTCACGTCGGCGGCGATGACACCCGGTTACGCCAGTCGGAGGTCACTAAAATTAATATTGCCTCTGTGTGTGAATACGCAAAAACTATGTCGGACTCTATAGTTTTCTCTGGACCCCTCCCAAATCTGACCACTGATGACATGTTTAGCCGCATGTCATCATTTAATTGCTGGCTGTCTAGGTGGTGTCCCGCAAACGATGTGGGTTTCATTAACCATTGGCAAACTTTCTGGGAAAAACCTGGTCTTATCAGGAGAGACGGCATTCATCCCACTTTGGATGGAGCTGCTCTCATATCGAGAAATCTGGCAGAGTTTATTAGTAATCCAAAACCCTGACAACCCAGAGTTGAGATCAGGACTCAGAGTTGCAATCCTATACACTTCTCTGAGCTTCTAGTGCAGTTACCCACCCATAGTTTTATACAAACGGTGTCTGTCCCCGACCACCTAAATTATCTAAATCTAAAATCAAACAAAGAGGAGTTGTGCATAACAACCTCATAAAAATTAAAACTTCTTCTGTGACAGAAAGACAAAACAGGAGAATTAAATGCGGACTGTTAAATACAAGGTCTCTATCATCTAAAGTAGTGTTAGTAAACGAATTAATATCAGATAATCATATTGATTTACTCAGTTTCACTGAAACCTGCCTGTGTCCAGATGAATATGTTTGTCTAAATGAATCCACTCCTCCCAGTCATAATAATACCCACATTCCTTGAGGCAGCGGCCAAGGAGGGGGAGTTGCAGCCATTTTTAACTCTAGTCTGTTAATCAGCCCTAAACCTAAACTAGATTATAATTCATTTGAAAGCCTTGTTCTTAGTCTTTTACATCCGACCTGATACACCTCGCAGCCACTTTTATTTGTTAGAGCGTACCATGCTCCTGGCCCGTATTCTGAATTTGTATCTGAATTCTCAGAGTTTTTATCCAGTTTAGTTCCTAAATCAGATAAAGTTATTATTGTAGGCGATTTTAACATTCATGTTGACGTTGATAATGACTCCCTGGCTACCGCGTTTATCTCATTATTAGTCTCCATTGGCTTCAGTCAGGGTGTACATGAACCCACTCACTGTTTTAACCATACCCTCGAGTTCTGACATATGGAATTGAAATTGATAACCTAACAGTCTTTCCACAGAATCTCTCGCTATCGGATCATTATTTGATTACTTTTGATTTCCTTTTACTAGATTGCACGCCACTCAGCAACAGTTGCTTTTCCAGATGTTTATCAGATACTGCTGTTGCAAAATTTAAGGAAATGATTCATCCATTGTTAAATTTAATACCATGTCCTTCAGTAACAGAGGTTTCCCGTACTGACTTTAACCTCTCCCGAATTGATCATCTTGTCGATAGCGCCGTAGGCACGCTGCGAACAACACTTGACCCCGTAGCACCTCTTAAAAAGAAGTTAACAAAGCAAAGAAAGTTCGCTCCTTGGTATAACTCGCAAACCCGTAAGCTAAAAAAAATATTGTGAAAATTTGAAAGGAATTGACGATTAACCAAACCAGAAGAATCTCGTTTAATCTGGGCAGACAGTCTCAAAACGTATAAGAGGGGCCTCCGCAATGCCAGAGCAAACTATTACTCAGCTTTAACCCTATGGGCCCTAGGCGTTTTTGGGGTATTTTTACTGCCTTTACTTTTAAACTCATATCACAGTCATTATAAAGGCTACATACACATGCTATATCTTGTTTTCTTTTTTCAGGACAATCTGGGCTAACCAGATTGCCATCAATACATGTCCTCCTATGTGCCTGTATTTTATATTAATTTTTATATCAATGAAAAAACAAATCCGTATGACTAAATTCTTACATTTTTACATGTATCTCACCATAGCAAGTTGGAAAATGACATATTCTGCCATATATGAAGAGGGAAGACTCTCTCTGGCAATATAAGAACCATGATGGTGGGACATTCTGTCACTTCGCAGTTGTCCAAAACATGTGGTTTGTGCCAGGCGGACATGATTGCCAGTATTTTTTCATTATTGCAAGAAATTCCATTGATTCATTCACAAGTCAGAATTGTGTTTTATCTGAAAGAAACATGCAATATTTAAGATATCTAAGATAATAGAAAAATAATCAACCAAGTGCAATGATGTCCTCCAAGATAATATTTGTTTTTCAGTTTCAGTTATATATTGGGGGGACATTTTGGGCATTGCTGGGGGGGGGGGGCACGTGTCCCCCTCAATGTATATGGTGACTACTGCCCTGTCAGCATGCATAATTAGGCTACAGATGTTTGTGTGCGCAAAGGTGAAGTGAGCTGGTCTTGTCATACAAAGTTTGATGGAGTGTCAATTGGACAATATGGAGATATTTGCATCTTGAAAGCCGGACCACAAATGTGGATAGACAGGGAGAAACACATGCAAGCCTAAGACGTGGTAAGATATGATATTCCTCACTATATGAAGGGACTGATAACAAGATCTGTATAATGGATTGTAAAGAAATTTGTCAGGTTTTTATTTTGTAGGAACTTGATCTGTATTTATAGCGTGATGGGATGACAGCACAATGATGTGTGTGGTATCACTGGAAAGCTCTGCTCCTGCACCTTCATGTGATATATTTGGCATTTCTGTGCGACCCTGCATTCGCGAGTAATCCATCCAAGAGTAATGTGTGTGCAAAGCTTTATGAAAACTCTGTTATACATAATTTTACTGTAAATTTATCATTTTTTTTTCGCTGTGAAAACATTGGACTACTGACAAGTGCTTGGTCTTCTCAGAAAGCTACGATTCGGCTGTTTCACGTGATATGTGTGGCTTCTCACTATGGTGCACGGTTGCGGAGAAAATCTATAGAGAAGAACAGGTGTAAATTTGGACTATGCGTCGTTCGGGCCCATAGGGTTAATAGAAGAAAATAAGAACAACCCCAGGTTTCTTTTCAGCACTGTAGCCAGGCTGACTGAGAGTCAAAGCTCTATTGAGCCTTGTATTCCTTTAGCTCTTAGCAGGAATGATTTTATGAGCTTTTTTAATGACAAAATTCTAACTATTAGAGGCAAAATTCATGACCTCCTGTTCTCAGATAGTACCTATCTGCCCTCAAACACAGCTGTAAGACCTAATATATATTTAGATTGCTTCTCCCCGATTTGTCTTCAAGAATTGACTGCAGTGATTTCTTCATCTAAATCATCAAAGTGTCTCTTAGACCCCATCCCAACTAGGCTACTTAAGGAAGACTTACCTTAAGTTAACGCTCATATATTAGATATGATCAATATATCCTTATTAACAGGCTATGTACCACAGTCTTTTAAGGTAGCTGTAATTACACCTCTCCTAAAAAAGCCCACCCTGGATCCAGAGGTGTTAGCCAACTATAGACCAATATCTAATCTTCCCTTTCTTTCAAAGATTCTTGAGAAAGTACCCACAGATCAGCTGTGTGATTTTCTCCATGATAATAATTTATTTGAGGAATTTCAGTCAGGATTTAGAGTGCATCATAGCACTGAGACAGCACTAGTTAAAATTACAAATGACCTTCTGATTGCTTCAGACAAAGGACTCGTCTCTGTACTTCTTTTATTAGATCTTAGTGCAGGATTTGACAAAACTGACCATCAAATTCTGCCACAGACATTGGAAGACTTAATTGGCCTTAAAGGTTCTGCACTAAGCTGGTTTAAATCTTATTTATCTGATCATTTTCAGTTTGTTCATGTTAACGATGAATCATCCTACTAAAGTTTGTTTTGGAGTTCCGCAAGGTTCTGTGCTCGGACCAATCCTATTTACTCTATATATGCTTCCTTTAGGTAACATCATTAGAAATCACTCTGTAAATTTCCATTGTTATGCGGATGATACACAGTTGTATTTATCGATGAAGCCAGAAGAAACTAATCAATTAACTAAACTTCATAACTGCCTTAAAGACATAAAAACCTGGAAGAGCACCATTTTCCTTATGTTAAATTCAGACAAAACTGAAGTTATTGTTCTTGGCCTCAAACAACTCAGAGACTCTTTATCTGATGACATAGTTTCTCTATGGCATTGCTCTGGCCTCTAGCACTACCATAAGAAACCTCAGAGTAATATTCGATCAAAATTTGTCTTTTAATTCTCATTTAAAACAAACCTCACGGACTGCATTTTTTTCATCTGTGTAATATTGCAAAAATTAGGTCTATCCTGACCCGAAAAGATGCAGAAAAATTGGTCCACGCTTTTGTTACCTCTAGGCTGGATTGCTGTAACTCCCTATTATCAGGTAGCTCTAATAAGTCTTTAAAAACTCTCCAGCTAATTCAGAATGCAGCAGCATGTGTACTAACAGGAACTATGAAACAAGATCATATTTCTCCTGTTTTAGCTTCTCTGCACTGGCTCCCTGTAAAATCCAGAATTGAATTTAAAATCCTACTGTTAACTTATAAAGCTCTAAATGGTCAGGCTCCGTCATATCTTAGAGAGCTCATAGTGCCATATTATCCCACCAGAACACTGCGCTCTGAGAATGCAGGGTTACTCGTGGTCCCTAAAGTCTCCAAAAGTTGATCAGGAGCCAGAGCCTTCAGCTATCAGGCTCCTCTCCTGTGGAATCATCTTCCTGTTGCGGTCCGGGAGGCAGACACCGTCTCCACATTTAAGACTCGACTTAAGACTTTCCTCTTTGATCAAGCTTATAGTTAGGGCCAGCTCAGGCTTGCCTTGTACCAGCCCCTAATTAGGCTGACTTAGGCCTAGTCTGCCGGGGGACCTCCTATAATACACCGGGCACCTTCTCTCTCTCTCTCTCTCTCTCTCTCTCTCTCTCTGTCTCCCTCTCTCATGTCCTGTTACTGCATCTTGCTAACTCGGCCATACTGCATGTCACTAACCTGGCTTCTTCTCCAGAGCCTTTGTGCTCCACTGTCTCGCAGGTTAACTTCTATCACAGGGGTGCTTGGATAGTGTGACGTGTGTAGTTGTGCTGCTGCCATGGTCCTGCCAGATGCCTCCTGCTGCTGCTGTTATCATTAGTCATACTTCTACTGTTATTATACACATATGATTATTGTCACATACATATACTATCAGATGTTAATATTTACTTTCAACATATTGTACCAGAATAGCCAGAATCATAATTATAATATTATTACTTTCATTAATGTTGTTGTAAGCTGGGGTGTCGGTGGCTTAGTGGTAGAGCAGGCGCCACATGTACAAGGCTGTTGCCGCAGTGGCCCGGGTTCGACTCCAGCCTGTGGCCCTTTGCTGCATGTCACTCCTTCTCTCTCTCCCCTCCTCACACTTGTCTGTCCTGTCCATTAAAGGTTGAAAATGCCCCAAAAATATCTTTAAAAAAAAAAAAAAGTTGTTGTAAGCTATTTACATTATCGTCTGTCCTGCATCTCTCTCTGTCTCTGTCTCTCTTTCTGTCTCATTGTGTCATACGGATTACTGTTAATTTATTATGTTGATCTGTTCTGTACGACATCTATTGTATGTCTGTCCGTCCTGGAAGAGGGATCCCTCCTCAGTTGCTCTTCCTGAGGTTTCTACCATTTTTTTTCCCCGTTAAAGCATTTTTTTGGGGGAGTTTTTCCTTATCTGCTGCAAGGGTCCTAACGACAGAGGGATGTCGTATGCCGTAAAGCCCTGTGAGGCAAATTGTGATTTGTGATATTGGGCTTTATAAATAAAATTGATTGACTGATTGAATCAATCACACTTTGTGTCAAAGGTCAGATTGATTCATGCGACCAGAATACAGCACAGCGAACCTGCGACAGCGAACCTGTCGACTGCTCTGTGCACGTTCTGCTGAGTTCTTCACATGCAGGTCCTATTCTTTGCCTCTTCTTATGTCATATTTCTTGCTTGCAGCTGCCTGTACAGCTCTCAGTTGTTAAATTAGTGTGTGAGGACTTACACTGTTTAAGCGAGATTTGAAATACATGTAATGTCATATCTCTCAATCACGATTCCCATATTGGCTGGATGACTAGTGGCGTCACCTCCCTCAACACTGATGCTGTAGATGCCAAGGATAACTTGTTCAAGCTCCCTCTCAGAAGCTGTAACATCAGTGTCTTTTCCATAAAGGAGAAAGAAAGGACAAAACCAAAATATGAAATCGCAAAGAGATTTTTCAGAATTCCAAAAAGTATCTTTTGCAGCTCAGGTTTCCATTATATCACAATTTAATGAAAATGAGGAAAAAGCTTGATACTTCAAACACTGCCATGTGTAAAAAAAAAATAAGATGAAGTAGTGCTGGGTAATTCTATCAAACTTTCGAGATATCATTATATGTTATTTAAGATACACTAATTAACACTACACTCCATTATGAAGGTAATATCAGCTGGGAGAGTGCATTAAAACAGACATGCTTCTGCCCTGATTATTTTGTGCTGGGACAAATAATGACAGTGTATGAGCCCTTTTTTTGTTTAATCTGTTGTTGCTGTGTCGAGAGAAGAGACTGAATTCTCCTGGACTAATGTGAACCATCATCTCTTCCCTCTGAATGGGAGATGTTGATTAAACGTTTATGTTGGCAGCATGGAGGCCACATTACATCATTGTGTATTTGTGTAGTGTGTTGAGATAAGCAGGTCATAAAAGTAAAACCTAGTAAACACAGTGAAATATAGACTTCAAAAGTGACAGCTAATCAGGCCTGGGCTCCATGTAGTGGAGAATTACCAGCTGGACTCACCTCAGACAAATTTTTCTTTCCCACTTTATAAAACGGAAAAGATTCATTTTCCACTTAAAGCTGCCATACATTAAGCAAGTTGTGTTTAATATGAAAAAATATTTACATCATTCAATAAGAGTGTTTTTAAGATCAGATAATGAATGTCATTAAATGCTGCCAAATGCATATTACTGCAAGATCATTTTACCAGATTGTGTTAGTACTCCACTTGTGAAGACAGCTGTATAATGTCCTCTGAGGCACAAAGTAAACAACCCCTGATGATGTCACAGTGATGTCATCAGGGTCAGCACCAACACTATGTACAAGCGCATCTCATGCTGTGCATAGGGCAGCAAGTGCTGGAGGGGCACAGCTAATGAAACTCAATAATAATTATAATGATAACTATTTAAGTTTAACATGAAGCACAATTTACAAAATGAGCCACTATCAACATTATATGTTGTGTCTATCTCTCCTCCACTCCATTCAGTAGGCCTAGTGCTGACAGGGGTTTCAGCGAGCGGGTCAGAAAGTGACAAAGCAGTGTTTCAAGTGAGTGGGGGTGTAACGGTTCACAAAGTTCAGGGTTCAGTTCCATGTGATACATTGGGGTCACAATTCAGTACATTTTCAATGCTTTTCTAAAAGTAGAAATGTCAGAAAAATTTCCTTGATTTTTCAGTGTATGAAAACTAACAATTTAGGCTTACTTTCTGGCTGAAATTGGCTCATTAAAGTCTGGGTAGAGCAAAATTTTTATTTTTTTTTTAAAATCACATTAAACATGTTACAAAAATACTTGTTAAAACATGTAAAGGACTGTGAACTGTGTACAGGAGTATTGAACTGTGGAGTTCAATTGTTTTTTTTTACCATTTCTGTGTCCAGGAGTTTTTAGGTGATTCTAAACATAACCCTCCCCTACCTTACAACTGACATTAGAGAGTATAGTATCAGTGTTGTTCCGTTGGCTCACTGTGTGTTAGCCGTGAGCTCTCTACATCCCGTAAACTCTCTGAGCTCTTTCAGTCTACTATGAATAAACTATGAATAAACATCTCTGATAAATGCCACAGTCCTATACAACAAGCTAAACAACTGTCACTAATGGACCTTTTAGTCTTCCTGGCAAAATAGAGTCCCTGTCCTGCTGACGGTTAGTGCTCACTGCTGTGGGTGTGTACTTTGTGCTATCGTTAGCTGCTGTAGCTGCTGAATGGAGAGGCTGTAGCCGTGCAGTGGCTCTTGTTCCCTGGTTTGGAGGATGTGTGTTCTGTGACCTGTTTGCTGCTGGCTTAGCTGCTAACAAGAGTCTGTCACTGCCCAACTGCCCATGCTTCATCTCAGGGTTCATGTGTGTTACTGTGCTACTGGATTAGCTGCTAAGGAGAGTCTGTAGCTGTGCGGTGGCTCGTTCCTTGGCTCGGTGTGTTTTCATCCACCACTCTCTCTTGCCATCATCCTCATAATTCACAGCAAAAACAAACCAGCTCCAAACACCAGACCTGTAGGTTATCAGAGGATCTTCTGTTTCTGGTCTGGTAATGGCTTTGGCAGCGTATCTATGTTCCCTGGGTTCTATGTTCCCCGGGTTCTATGTTCCCCGTTTAACCCTGCAAAAAAGGTTCTATGTTCCCCGCTTACACAATAAAGGTTCTATGTTTCCCGGGTTCTATGTTTCCCTCTTACTAAAAAAGGTTCTAAGTTCCCCGCTTATCCAAAAAAGGCAGGAAACATAGCAGTTGCATTAATATGTTGTTTTAACATCTCTAAACACACACAACAGAACATAATGGGGAGAAATTACAATTAGAAACTTACCCTTTGGGCGATCTATGGTGGGCAATCTGGGCAATTATATCCTTTACAGAAGGTTTTTTAATCCAGCCGTTAAATGCAGTGTTTCAGTCAGTGCAGATTTCTTCGAGCCAAAGACCAACTGGTAAGAAAAGAACAATTATCATGGCCGAAATAAAGATAAATAAGCTGTTAAGTGCAGCGTTTTTTCGGGAACTCAGTAAATCCACCATGATTATTTATTCATTTTGTGATAAAAATAAATGCGTCTATGTTGTTGATCACGGATGTTGATATCAATTGTTCAGTTTCATGTTTCATACATGTTTCCCTGTACCCATAAGCAAACGGGGAAACACATTAACTGTACATAATTATTTATCTTTATTTCGGTCATGATCAATATTCTTTTGTTTACGAACACTGGTAGATAACTATCTTGCCACAGGTGGTCTTTGGCTGCTCCTGATGCTACCGTCATAAAAACAAGAGAGGAAGAAATCTGAGTATCTGATTGGTCGAAGAACCGAACTGAAGAGTTGATCAACATCCGTGATCAACAACATAGACACACTTATTTTTATCACAAAACTAATAAATAATCATGGTGGATTTACTGAACAGAGTTCCCGAAAAAACGCTGCACTTAACAGCTTTGTGTAATTTCTCCCCATTATGTTCCGTTGTGTGTGTTTAGAGATGTTAAAACAACATATTAATGAAACTGCTATGTTTCCTGCCTTTTTTGGATAAGCGGGGAACAAAGAACCTTTTTTTAGTAAGAGGGAAACATCAATCAATCAATCAATCTTTATTTATATAGCACTTTTTATACAAAAAGAATGCAATTGAAGAAAATAGACCTTTTTCACTGAAAACCAATGGCGTTTGTTTAAAAAAAAACCCAAAATAATATAAAATAGAAAGAGCATGAAACCTATTTAAAAAAAGGTGTGCATTATTAGGCCCACTTGGACAAACCATTCTACATTGGTGTGGGGTGTCTGGGTCCAGCAATATCAAAGCTATTGAAGAAAAAAGACTTATTTAACTGAAAACCAATGGTGTTTGTCTAAAAAAAATCCTATTAAACAGAAAGAGCATGAAACCTATTTATAAAGAGGTGTGCCTTATTAGGCCCACTTGGCCAAACCATTCTACACTGGTGTGGGATGTCTGGGTCCAGTAATATCAAAGCTATTGAAGAAAAAAGACCTTTTTCACTGAAAACCAATGGCGTTTGTTAAAAAAAACAACAACAAAATCATATAAAATAGAAAGAGCATGAAACCCATTAAAAAAGAGGTGTGCATTATTAGGCCCACTTGGCCAAACCATTCTAGACTGGTGTGAGGGGTCTGGGTCCAGTAATGTGACAGTTATTGAAGAAAAAAGACTTTTTTCACTGAAAACCAATGGCGTTTGTTTACAAAGCTTCATATAAAATAGACTGAGCATGAGACCCATTTAAAAATAGGCGTGCCTTATTAGGCCCACTTGGACAAACCATTCTACATTGGTGTGGGTTGTCTGTGTCCAGTAATGTCAAAGCTATTGAAGAAAATAGACTTTTTTCACTGAAAACCAATGGCGTTTTTTTAAAGAAAATTCATATAAAATAGACTGAGCATGAAACTCATTTAAAAAGAGGTGTACCTTGTCAGGCCCACTTGGATAAACCATTCTACACTGCTGTGGGTTGTCTGGGTCCAGTAATGTCAAAGCTATTGAAGAAAATACTTTTTCACTGAAAACCAATGGTGTTTGTTTAAAAAAAAATTCCTATAAAACAGAAAGAGCATGAAACCTATTTATAAAGAGGTGTGCATTATTAGGCCCACTTGGACAAACCATTCTACACTCGTGTGGGTTGTCTGGGTCCAGTAATGTCAAAGCTATTGAAGAAAAAATATTTTTTTCACTGAAAACCAATGGCGTTTGTTAAAAAAGCTCCATATAAAATAGAAAGAGCATGAAACCCATTTAAAAATAGGCGTGCCTTATTAGGCGAACTTGGACAAACCATTCTACATTGGTGTGGGGTGTCTGCGTCCAGTAATGTCAAAGCTATTGAAGAAAATAGACTTTTTTCACTGAAAACCAATGGCGTTTGTTTAAAGAAAATTCATATAAAATAGAAAGAGCATGAGACCCATTTAAAAAGAGGTGTGCATTATTAGGCCCACTTGGACAAACCATTCTACACTGCTGTGGGTTGTCTGGGTCCAGTAATGTCAAAGCTATTGAAGAAAATAGACTTTTTTCACTGAAAACCAATGGCGTTTGTTTAAAGAAAATTCATATAAAATAGAGAGCATGAAACCCATTTAAAAAGAGATGTGCATTATTAGGCCCACTTGGACAAACCATTCTACATTGGTGTGGGGTGTCTGGGTCCAGCAATATCAAAGCTATTGAAGAAAAAAGACTTATTTAACTGAAAACCAATGGTGTTTGTCTAAAAAAAATCCTATTAAACAGAAGGAGCATGAAACCTATTTATAAAGAGATGTGCCTTATTAGGCCCACTTGGACCAAACCATTCTACACTGCTGTGGGTTGTCTGGGTCCAGTAATATCAAAGCTATTGAAGAAAAAAGACCTTTTTCACTGAAAACCAATGGCGTTTGTTTAAAAAGCTCCATATAAAACAGAAAGAGCATGAAACCCATTTATAAAGAGGTGTGCCTTGTTAGGCCTACTTGTCCAAGCCATTCTACATTGGTGTGGGGTGTCTGGGTCCAGTAATGTGAAAGCTATTGAAGGAAATAGACTTTTTTCACTGAAAACCAATGGCGTTTGTTAAAAAAGCTCCATATAAAATAGAAAGAGCATGAGACCCATTTAAAAATAGGCATGCCTTATTAGGCCCACTTGGACAAACCATTCTACATTGGTGTGGGGTGTCTGTGTCCAGTAATGTCAAAGCTATTGAAGAAAATAGACTTTTTTAACTGAAAACCAATGCCGTTTGTTTAAAGAAAATTCATATAAAATAGACAGAGCATGACACTCATTTAAAAAGAGGTGTACCTTGTCAGGCCCACTTGGATAAACCATTCTACACTGCTGTGGGTTGTCTGGGTCCAGTAATGTCAAAGCTATTGAAGGAAATAGACTTTTTTCACTGAAAACCAACTGTGTTTGTTTAAAAAAAAATCATATAAAATAGAAAGAGCATGAAACCTATTTATAAAGAGATGTGCCTTATTAGGCCCACTTGGACAAACCATTCTACACTGCTGTGGGTTGTCTGGGTCCAGTAATGTCAAAGCTATTGAATAGACTTTTTTCACTGAAAACCAATGGTGTTTGTTTAAAAAGCTTCATATAAAATAGAAAGAGCATGAGACCCATTTAAAAATAGGCGTGCCTTATTAGACCCACTTGGACAAACCATTCTACATTGGTGTGGGGTGTCTGCGTCCAGTAATGTGAAAGCTATTGAAGAAAATACACTTTTTTCACTGAAAACCAATGGCGTTTGTTTAAAGAAAATTCATATAAAATAGACTGAGCATGAAACTCATTTAAAAAGAGGTGTGCCTTGTCAGGCCCACTTGGACAAACCATTCTACACTGCTGTGGGTTGTCTGGGTCCAGTCATGTCAAAGCTATTGAAGAAAATACTTTTTCACTGAAAACCAATGGCGTTTGTTTAAAAAAAAATTCCTATAAAACAGAAAGAGCATGAAACCTATTTATAAAGAGGTGTGCATTATTAGGCCCACTTGGACAAACCATTCTCCACTCGTGTGGGTTGTCTGGGTCCAGTAATGTCAAAGCTATTGAAGAAAATAGACTTTTTTCACTGAAAACCAATGGCGTTTGTTTAAAGAAAATTCATATAAAATAGAGAGCATGAAACCCATTTAAAAAGAGATGTGCCTTGTTAGGCCCACTTGGACAAACCATTCTACACTGCTGTGGGTTGTCTGGGTCCAATAATGTCAAAGCTATTGAATAGACTTTTTTCACTGAAAACCAATGGCGTTTGTTTAAAGAAAATTCATATAAAATAGAAAGAGCATGAGACCCATTTAAAAATAGGCGTGCCTTATTAGACCCACTTGGACAAACCATTCTACATTGGTGTGGGGTGTCTGCGTCCAGTAATGTGAAAGCTATTGAAGAAAATACACTTTTTTCACTGAAAACCAATGGCGTTTGTTTAAAAAGCTCCATATAAAATAGAAAGAGCATGAGACCCATTTAAAAATAGGCATGCCTTATTAGGCCCACTTGGACAAACCATTCTACATTGGTGTGGGGTGTCTGTGTCCAGTAATGTCAAAGCTATTGAAGAAAATAGACTTTTTTCACTGAAAACCAATGGCGTTTGTTTAAAGAAAATTCATATAAAATAGACTGAGCATGAAACCCATTTAAAAAGAGGTGTGCCTTGTTAGGCCCACTTGGACAAACCATTCTACACTGCTGTGGGTTGTCTGGGTCCAATAATGTCAAAGCTATTGAAGAAAATAGACTTTTTTCACTGAAAACCAATGGCGTTTGTTCAAAAAAAAATCATATAAAATAGAAAGAGCATGAAACCTATTTATAAAGAGATGTGCCTTAT
The DNA here is from genome assembly GCF_011397635.1 of Epinephelus fuscoguttatus. Taxonomy (NCBI): domain Eukaryota; kingdom Metazoa; phylum Chordata; class Actinopteri; order Perciformes; family Serranidae; genus Epinephelus; species Epinephelus fuscoguttatus. The sequence continues at coordinate 42,653,568 of NC_064767.1, read as the reverse complement.
TAGGCCCACTTGGACAAACCATTCTACACTGCTGTGGGTTGTCTGGGTCCAGTAATGTCAAAGCTATTGAATAGACTTTTTTCACTGAAAACCAATGGCGTTTGTTTAAAAAGCTTCATATAAAATAGAAAGAGCATGAGACCCATTTAAAAATAGGCATGCCTTATTAGGCCCACTTGGACAAACCATTCTACATTGGTGTGGGGTGTCTGCGTCCAGTAATGTGAAAGCTATTGAAGAAAATACACTTTTTTCACTGAAAACCAATGGCGTTTGTTTAAAGAAAATTCATATAAAATAGACTGAGCATGAAACTCATTTAAAAAGAGGTGTGCCTTGTCAGGCCCACTTGGACAAACCATTCTACACTGCTGTGGGTTGTCTGGGTCCAGTAATGTCAAAGCTATTGAAGAAAATAGACTTTTTTCACTGAAAACCAATGGCGTTTGTTCAAAAAAAATCCTATAAAATAGAAAGAGCATGAAATCTATTTATAAAGAGGTGTGCCTTATTAGGCCCACTTGGACAAACCATTCTACACTGCTGTGCGGTGTCTGGGTCCAGTAATGTCAAAGCTATTGAAGAAAACAGACTTTTTTCACTGAAAACCAATGGAGCTTGTTTAAAATAAATCATATAAAATAGAAAGAGCATGAAACCTATTTATAAAGAGGTGTGCCTTATTAGGCCCACTTGGCCAAACCATTCTACACTGGTGTGCGGTGTCTGGGTCCAGTAATGTCAAAGCTATTTAAGAAAATAGACTTTTTTCACTGAAAACCACTGGCGCTTTAAAAAAAATAAAAAATATATATATACATACATATACATATATATATATATACACATATCATATAAAACAGAAAGAGCATGAAACCTATTTATAAAGAGGTGTGCATTATTAGGCCCACTTGGACAAACCATTTTACACTCGTGTGGGTTGTCTGGGTCCAGTAATATCAAAGCTATTGAAGAAAAAAGACCTTTTTCACTGAAAACCAATGGCGTTTGTTTAAAAAGCTCCATATAAAATAGAAAGAGCATGAGACCCATTTAAAAATAGGCATGCCTTATTAGGCCCACTTGGACAAACCATTCTACATTGGTGTGGGGTGTCTGTGTCCAGTAATGTCAAAGCTATTGAAGAAAATAGACTTTTTTCACTGAAAACCAATGGCGTTTGTTTAAAGAAAATTCATATAAAATAGACTGAGCATGAAATATCCGAATATCCGTCGAATATCCAATGTCAAACTAACTTCACCTCGGTTTTCTGCACAGCGCGCAGATTCAGCACGATCCAGCAGATCCTCTTGCAAACAAAAAGCAGAGTGATGCCTAGTTTTCGTCAGGAGCTGAGCTGACTGTCCTTTGCGCACCCTAAAAATATCCCTCACCAAGTGCACATATCAAGGGGGGCAGCAACACAGCCACGAATCCCGCCCCGGCATTCAACCTAAAGCCTCTCAGAGGAGGAGCATGCACTTTGAGCAAAGGGCCCGCGGCATGCAGAGCTGTGCAGGGGAGAGATAGGTCGCTTCGGGTTTCAGAGACACGCACTGATTACAGACCTGCGGCATTTAGTGGGGTAGCTCAGAGGAGAAGCAGTGAATGAGACTAACGGAGCGGAACACAGAGGAGTAAGAGTCCGTTCCTGTGAATCATGAACATCACTGACCGACTGATGACAGTGTAGGCTACAAAATGGCTCGTATTCTAACTTAGAACTAATCACTCATTTGGGTGCAGCAGGACAGTTTCGCGACAGTTTGAAGAAGAAAAAAGATACCTGCAAAACTTTTTCGCCAACAGAGAAATACACCCTCTCAAAAGCTCCCCAGCGTTTAAGGTCATTTGGGTTCCTCTTCTGCCCTTCTTTACCTGTTAGATAAGGCTTTAGATAAAACCAGAGGTGGAGGTGTAAAATGGACGAGGTTCAGAAGTGGGGAGTCGCTGGTAAACCGGGTGAGGAGAGGAAAACTCACGGTGAGCAGCAGCAACCTTCCAAAACGCCGCTATGGAAAAACTGGAGAGATTTGTCGGGCGTAACGATTTGCATCGCAGTATGTGTTCTGTGCCTTGGAGTTTGCATTGTGGATCATGTGCGGACCTCGGAGTTCCAGTCCAGGGTAGTAAGTCTGGAGCAGCAGCAGTTCTCCGCGTGGATGTTGTCTCTTGAACAGGTGGAGCCCGTTATCCTGGGCCGACTGGAGCAGATCCTGGAGGAGGTGAGCGCACCAAAAAAAAGTCGTTAGAAACAACAGTGTGACAGCTTATGATATTTGTGTTTTAAATGAGATGAATTGTTTGACTTTGTCTTGACTGAACTATAACTTGACCTTCAGTGTAGATTCATTCCACATGTGCTTGGTGCAACCCCTTAGGATAGGTTACCCTTAATTAATCCTTAATTTGCCCATTAAACACTTCAAACACTTATTTCCATTAATTCGAAAAGATAAATATTCATCCCTTTGAAATCCCCTATTAAACAAGTTAAATGAATTTGAAGGAGTGCTTTCTCCTTAGAAACAAACTAATTAATAACCGCTTTCATGGTGTTATTAACGTTGGGACTTTGGTTTATGCTGGAGGTCCGAAATAAATTTGGTGCAAACCAATGATACTGTTAGAGATTCTTATGTAGATTTTAGGTCTTTAATAGGTACAGGTATTGGGATTGAGGGTAAACAAGTTGTTTGTGTTATGTCTCAATTGGTAATGTGCTGCAAATTAACTATTATTGCATTTTAGTGTTCCTTTTGGAAAAGCTGTGACATATCTTTGTAGGGAAATTTAAACTTAGTTTATTTTGGCAACGTTGTTCTTTTTAATGGCTTCTCATTATCAAGCATTACAATATCTGTCATTAATCATAATGAGCTATTAGTCACAACTGGTAAACAATTGATTAAAGCTGCCCTGTTAGGAAGTGTTAGCGAAACAGTAAACACCTTCCAAAACATTGTGTGTGGTTTTTTTTTTAAAACAATCAAATAACCCAAAGCTTGTTCCTATTAATGGATATTAATTTTGCGATCTAATATATAGCCTAAAGCATAGGTGCTTTAATAATTATCAATAAAGCCAGCTGTAGAACATATACAGTCTTTACAAAGGGTGCCTCATTAGATGGTGGTACCAAAATGTCTTCTGTCAAAGACTGACAAATTCCGCAATGTGAATCTGACCTCGACCATAAAGTTGAACATGTGTTATACACATCATGTGTGCATCTTCACAAAGATAACATGTGAGTAGCTCTCCCTGGCCTTTCACATTAGTTGCTCTGAAAGTGGCACTCTGTGCTGCCCTTTCATTGACCACTTCCACAGTTACCCTAACAAGCTCTTCCACAGTGATTGAAGTCAGGCAGGGAACCTGATTTCCCTTCCTCTGTTTGCTTTGGCCTAACTTTTAATGTCCCCTCCTCCACCCTGACTCCTTTCACTGGGGTCAGTATAATACACCTTCCAGGAGAGGACAGAGCACAGAGTGCCTCCTGTTGGGGAAGATGGAAATATTAAACTGTGGATATGTTAGCCAAAGTCGATTATCTGAGCAAACATCAAGAAAAAAAATATCGATATTTGGCAGAGCATATAAAGTGATAATTTGTTCAGCTGACAGATGATTTTTTTATTGTCACTTTAAAAGTAACAGTTCAACATTTTGGGAAAAGTACGTATTTTCAGCTGAAGTAAAGATGTGTTCAGGGCAATTGCCAAGATTTAAAAAGAACTGAGGTCATGAGGTCAAGTGTTCTTTACCCCCCACCCCCAATCAACAGAAATATCCACTAACTATTCTTTCTATGTAGTGCCTTTGTGCAACAGTTATTAATAGCTTGGTTGCCAGATATGGTTGGTGAGCACAGACTTTGGTCTTGGTCTATTAGAGAGATGTAGAGGTGTTGGTAGGTGTATTTTTTTTTAACTTTGGACAAAGCCAGGCTAGCTGTTTCCTCCTGCTTCCAGTATTTATGCTAAGGTAGGTAAACCACATCCCGACTCCAGCATTGCTCTTAACACACATGCATGAGATCGTCACCTCAGTATATCTCACTGAACTACTCTTAACTTCTTCTTTAGTGCGGCACATATGGCCAGAAATGTCTGTCTGTGGAAACTGAATTTGAATCATCCATATTGAATTTGAATTACTCAACTTGAATATTTGCATTGAACAATTGTCTCAATAGCATAATTTGGAATTCAATTTATTAATTTATAAAGTCCATTAAACTTGATATGAAGTAATATTATGAAATGACATTCAGTTGCTGACTGTTAAGACTGTATTTGATTCTCAATGAAAAATCAGCTCCCTATGTACTTTGACATTCACAATACTTCTTTCACCTGTGTAACGGCAGCGACAGGAAGTGTGTGGGTTTGAGCTGGCTAAATTCAAGTTGCTACAGCTGCTAAATTAAGGTCTGTCTCCAGAGCTGCTGCTGACTCTCCTCCTGGTAAAGTGGTCTCCTAGCATTGCAGAGTGAGACATAGGGAAACCCCAGTGCTAGGGTCTAATCCCAGTCTGCCCCATCTTCCTGTCAGATCAGCAAACTTTGTGAATCATTAGAACTGAATATACTGTAAATGATTGAAATCCAGTTTGTGACATAATTTTGCTCATATGCACAGCTGAGGGCCATGCTAGCTGTGAGTGAGCAAATTAGTTTGGATATATTCTGTCCATGAGTAGATAGCAGTAAGCAATGAAAAAGCAATACAGTTGTTGTTCTTCATGTAGATATATATATATATATATATATATATGTATAATCATAAATAGAACATAGTGGGGATGATGGTGCACAGTTATGTCCAATCAGAGGTGCTGGTGATACAGTCCTGTTTTGAGTGCCTGGCTCTGGAGCTCCTTCCTGGGGCCCAGTCGGGAGGATCTCTCTGTCTTCATCTTCAGACGGGCCTGGGGAAATACAGCCTGCCTCTTTGTTTAGCTCTGTGTGTATAAATAGTCATTATTAATGGGACACTAGCACAGATGTGTCCTTTTGTAGAGAGAGATGTCTGTGGTAATTTCACCCTGCACTATCTAGAATCCACCTCTGTGTCCCCTTCAGTGATGACCAGTTTCCTCTGTTATGGAAAATGTCCCCTATGTTGTTCCTTCTTTTTATTCCAGACAAATCTGGATCACAGCAGAACCTATAAGCTTGATGAATAATGTTTCTAGTAAATTTTGTTCACAGAGTGCCTGGATATGAGGCTGTTTAGAGGCTTTGTGTTTCCCATTACTGATAATGAACACATTTTAAAACAGACTATGCTAAACACATCAGTGAGTCACACTGTTACACTGAGTGGGATGTGCCTTCATTACCCTGAAAACACACGCTGTAGTTGATTTGAACTGAATTCCACATACACCGACCTCCAGACACAATACTCACTAAAAGTACCAAATGTGGATTAATCCACCACTGAAAATACTCCTCCTATATATATATATATATATATACATATATATATATATATATATATATATATATATATATATATATACAGTACAGGCCAAAAGTTTGGACACACCTTCTCATTCAATGCGTTTTCTTTATTTTCATGACTATTTACGTTGTAGATTCTCACTGAAGGCATCAAAACTATGAATGAACACATGTGGAGTTATGTACTTAACAAAAAAAGGTGAAATAACTGAAAACATGTTTTATATTCTAGTTTCTTCAAAATAGCCACCCTTTGCTCTGATTACTGCTTTGCACACTCTTGGCATTCTCTCCATGAGCTTCAAGAGGTAGTCACTTGAAATGGTTTCCACTTCACAGGTGTGCCTTATCAGGGTTAATTAGTGGAATTTCTTGCTTTATCAATGGGGTTGGGACCATCAGTTGTGTTGTGCAGAAGTCAGGTTAATACACAGCCGACAGCCCTATTGGACAACTGTTAAAATTCATATTATGGCAAGAACCAATCAGCTAACTAAAGCAAAATGAGTGGCCATCATTACTTTAAGAAATGAAGGTCAGTCAGTCCGGAAAATTGCAAAAACTTTAAATGTGTCCCCAAGTGGAGTCGCAAAAACCATCAAGCGCTACAACGAAACTGGCACACATGAGGACCGACCCAGGAAAGGAAGACCAAGAGTCACCTCTGCTTCTGAGGATTCATCAAGTTCATCCGAGTCACCAGCCTCAGAAATTGCAAGTTAACAGCAGCTCAGATCAGAGACCAGATGAATGCCACACAGAGTTCTAGCAGCAGACCCATCTCTAGAACAACTGTCAAGAGGAGACTGCGCGAATCAGGCCTTCATGGTCAAATAGCTGCTAGGAAACCACTGCTAAGGAGAGGCAACAAGCAGAAGAGATTTGTTTGGGCCAAGAAACACAAGGAATGGACATTAGACCAGTGGAAATCTGTGCTTTGGTCTGATGAGTCCAAATTTGAGATCTTTGGTTCCAACCGCCGTGTCTTTGTGAGACGCAGAAAAGGTGAACGGATGGATTCCACATGCCTGGTTCCCACTGTGAAGCATGGAGGAGGAGGTGCGATGGTGTGGGGGTGTTTTGCTGGTGACACTGTTGGGGATTTATTCAAAATTGAAGGCACACTGAACCAGCATGGCTACCACAGCATCCTGCAGCGACATGCCATCCCATCCGGTTTGCGTTTAGTTGGACGATCATTTATTTTTCAACAGGACAATGACCCCAAACACACCTCCAGGCTGTGTAAGGGCTATTTGACCAAGAAGGAGAGTGATGGAGTGCTGCGGCAGATGACCTGGCCTCCACAGTCACCGGACCTGAACACAATCGAGATGGTTTGGGGTGAGCTGGACCGCAGAGTGAAGGCAAAGGGGCCAGCAAGTGCTAAACACCTCTGGGAACTCCTTCAAGACTGTTGGAAAACCATTTCAGGTGACTACCTCTTGAAGCTCATGGAGAGAATGCCAAGAGTGTGCAAAGCAGTAATCAGAGCAAAGGGTGGCTATTTTGAAGAAACTAGAATATAAAACATGTTTTCAGTTATTTCACCTTTTTTGTTAAGTACATAACTCCACATGTGTTCATTCATAGTTTTGATGCCTTCAGTGAGAATCTACAATGTAAATAGTCATGAAAATAAAGAAAACACATTGAATGAGAAGGTGTGTCCAAACTTTTGGCCTGTACTATATATATATATATGTATATTTATATATATGTTTTGTTTTTTTTTTGTGAGAAATAAAATGACATATTTGCAAAGTACTTAGACTTAGACTTACTTTATTCCTCCCAGAAGGAAATTCGTTTCCACTAATTGTACATTTACAGAGATTGATCACAAATATCGCAGGCACAGACATATCACAGACATCACAAAACATCACAAAACACCACATTCATTCACAGAGGTGGACACTTTGAGTTACCAGGATCTTTTGCTGAGCGCAGCTATGGTTGCTGGGATCAGGCTCTTCCCGAGTCAAGCTTTCCTGAGTTTAAGTCTTCGGTGCCTACACCCTGAGGGTAATGGTTTTTGGTTGAGTGGGTGTGTGATGTCCTGTTCTATTGATTTTGCAAAGCGTGTAATGGACCTGTTATTTAACTGTGAGGTTTGATGTGGGATTGCATTGAACAACTGTACTACTTTATACTTTTAAAGATATATGTCTACAGTAGGAGCCAATGGGCTTGGAGCTGAGGGCCACAGACAGGATAGAGAAGTATGGAGAAGTATGGAGAGATGGACTAACATATTGCTGGTTTGGCCTTTTCTTTAAATTAGGAGACAATTAGAAAGCCACTGAAAATGGAATCCATGTGCTTTTAATTATGTAACCCATTACACAGAACATTAATTTTGGATTAAGTTTAGATTTCGAACATTTGAAATAATTGTCCAGTATTTAGTGAAACAAACTCATAGGCCTTCTTTCTCAGAGTAAGATAAGATGGATATCAAGCAGGGAGACACTGCTAACACAGCAGTGCATTAAGATTCTACTAATCAAAGGCTTAAACATGAAGTAATAGCCTACATGCATACTCATAATGATTCATGGTCAATCTCCTGTTGCACAGAACCTTTTTAGTCAAATATGCTAACATTTACAGTGACAAATAATACAATTACAAAAGTTTAGGCTATTGAGTAGTAAAACGCTCTAACCAAACTACCAAATAATAGGGTTTGACAGTGTGCATCATCCCTCCAGTTAGAGACTAGCGTTAGGGACTGTGGCATCTAGCATCATCTCATAAAGCATCAACTGTCTCAGACGAAACAAACATGCCAGCCAAACATCTACCCCACAGTGAGTTGGAAGCCACTGATGTGGCAGAGATTTTGGGGTGCAATCTGAGTGGCCAATCAGATTGTAGAGGTGACACTGGCCACCCTGGCCACCACTTTAAAGCTGAGCATGTTTAGATGTGTCGGTAGATGTAGTTCAGCACTTTGAATGGAGACAGGCTCGAGATGTCCCCCTGCTTCATGTCTCAATGTTAAGCTACGTTGGGCATTTCCTGCTTCTAGCTCTATGTTTAATCCACAGACATGACATCAGGATTGATCTTTGTATGTTTTATAACATGTTAGGGTGGATTAATGAGCAGCTATAAAGCAGACTGAGACAGATGTCACTGTAGGTTTTATTAAAGAGTATCATCTGGTTCATTATAAAGCCTGAGCAAAAAATAATTTCTCTGTATATGTAAAACATATATTTTGTTATTGAAAAGTAAAAATAGCACATATTAAGGTTCACAGCCCCTAGTAACAACTAATTCTCAACAGATGTCCAACTTTAGAATAAGCTGTGGGGGATCCTTGAATTAAATGGTACCTTACCCTAAACAACTGTCATAAATTTAATGGTTTACTATGAAGGATTTTCCAGAAAAATAATTTGTAGACTAGGGATATCAGCAATTAGTGGACCAGATGATTAAACGTTGCTACCCTCGCTAGTTGGCAGCACAATTACTGATCAGTTAAACTTACAATTTAGATGCCTAGAGGAAAACAGGAACAGTTGGAACCAGGCTGTGAGACTAACCAGCAGCTCTCCTTCCCTCCTCTATTTCACTCACTCTCAGACTAAATGGATACATGCGAATGGTAAAAGTCTGCAACTCTGTGTAGACACTCAGTGTGCAAAGTATTGTCAAGCTTCACACACACTCGTGCTGGCAGGCTGTCTTCATGCTAGGCTGAACACAAGAGGTGCTTCTGGGCACACAGATGTTCCCAACAAACCTGAACATATGTGTCAGTTTGCATGCACACCTACGCAAGAGATAGTTAGTGTGTGTTTTTGAATATAGACAAGATTGGATGTTAACTACACAGTAAAAAATGTTATTTGTAACTGTTATTGAGTGAGTTGGTGTCAGGTTTTGGAGAATAATGTGCAATGTTCATAATGCACTATGCAAAAATGCCACACATTTCAGCAGCATTAAAATACCATTTGGTTATTCAAAAATATAATTAACAATTACAGATGTCTCATATGTGATATTTTTTGGACAATGTTTGACTGTTTTCTGAGTGTTTTCTTCCTTTCTTGCTAGTTGACTAGTCTAAGTTTAAACTAGGATTTAAACCACGTGGCTGATAAATGAAGCCAACACTGAAGTGCCAAAAACTGCTGTTCCTTGAAGGTCCATTTGAGGCTGGCTCCAGAAGCCAGTCAATCCCCATAGACCCCCATGTTAAAATGTCCAGATTTACAGTAGAAATAAACATGTTTACAGAGGGAAAACACAGAACAGTTTGGTCTCTGTGGCTAATTTCCCCTTTCATGACAACTGTTAAGGGGCGATTTTTTTTTTGAATTTCACATTTTCCAACAACACCAAACCACCACAAAAGGAAAAAACCCCCACAATAACAGGCTCCCCAAACACCAGACACCAAATTAATATTGGATCGGATTGAATCGAATCGAATCCAGACCCACTGAATCGAAATGGAATCGATTCAGGAAATCAGTGACGATACCCAGCCCTAGTGATGAGCAAATGATGAATGAGTGGTATAAACAATAAACTAGGCGAAATCAAAATAATAATTATAATAATAATAAACTTTATTTATATAGCACATTTCAAAACACAGTTACAAAGTGCTTTACAAAACCAAATAAAATACAGAGCATATAAAACAAGATAAAAGCAGTAAAAACAGAATACACATAATAGAGTAAAACACACAGTAATAAAGCAGATAAAATCACCAAAAGGGAGTTTTTAAAAAGTTGGTTTTAAAAAAGAAAAAAGAAAAGATGAGACTGAGTTTGCTGCCCTGGGTCTTTATTCACAAACATTCTGAGAATACTCTCAGAGAGCTCCTAACTTGGCTCTACGTCGACGTAGAGCCATCATAAAATCATCTTTAGAAGGAGCAAATGTTTACCTTAAGCTAGCTCGGGCCATGTTAAAATTAACATTATTTTCACGGAGCAAGGCAAGCTAATTGCTAGCGTGTTCGGTTGAAAAGAAGAAAAAAAAACAATGCTTTGAGATGGCTGTTGGCAGTGGTATGATCACATTATCCTGTTTGAGCTATAACAGGTGGTGTGTTCCATGTTTTATTTCCCAACTGCTTTTGAAAAGAAGAATAGAGTACTGTTAACAAACTGTTACCATTGGAAATCGGCGGTTCCAATTCAACGCCGGAAGTTGCACACATAATTCATGCAAGGTATCATGGAGGGTAGGAATAAGGTGGATAAGACAGTTGTTTTGTCAGTGAACCTTGTGAGTTGTAATGGAGCAAAATTATGTAGTTACCTTCGTTAAATGTTGCTGTTGTCCCTGGATTTATATCCCAACCAGGGTCATTTTGACCCCAGTGTAAAATAAGTAAAATAAACCCACAGTCATTCATACTTAAACATTTGTAATTCTGTCTTTCAAAACAAAAGTACAAGTACAAAAGACCTTGGTCTCAGTGAACAATAAATGTTGAATAACTGTAATTCAAATTTAAAATTTTCAGTTCGAACAGTAACATAAATGAACGCTGCTGCCATAGAACTCATGAACACTGCACACTACAGGCAGCTATAGCACACAATTTGGCTCATGCTGTGCCCAGGGCATACTGGCATGTGACAGGAGGAGCAAACATTTGCTGCCCTCCTGTTTGTACTTCTGGAGCAAAGGCAGCACCCTTTCCAAGTAGATTTTTCAAATGAATGTTGGACATCCATAGCAGCAGGTGGAGTTTTCCCCACTCCCATGATGGCCATTGATGCTTGGATTGGGGCTTGGAGTGTGGCTGTATCAGCAGCCAGTATGCAGTATTCTCCATTGAGCTTCAGGTGCATTTTCAGTGTGTGTTTGGAATGTGTTTTGAATCAACTACACTTTACAGCACTTCGCAGAAACTCCGCGACAGACTAGCGTGTTGGAGGTGTAACAGGTGTGACACAGACACACCACTGCACAAGTATAAATACTCACAATGGTGTAGGCGAGGTGTGTAGCCTACGGTGTAGGGTCTGCCGCACAACTACAAATCTGGCTTTAGTGAGGAGGTGTGGTTGACCCTGTGACTAGGTGTGATGCATTCTTTTAACAGATGTGATTGGTTCTCACAGACACGTCCTTTTGTGAGCCTGCCAGGTGTGGACACCCAGTGGTAATGAAATTAACTGCTGACTGTGAAAGTGTTCTCATTGTCAGTGTGATCACTCTGCTGATGGCAGTTTAAGACAGACTCAAGTCATCAATCCTGCATTTTTTCAGTTTCTTAATTATCCTACTACTGTGATCATTTTTTTCTGGCGTTATAATGTTATTGCGTTGGGTGGGAAATTTGTGTGTATTCCTAATGAGATCAACCACAAATATTATACTCTGTAGCATTTTATTTACACAGTGTCATCCAATGTTTGGAGAATACTTCTCCAACCTCTTTGTTTTTCCACCATTTTCTCCTCTGCTTAAGGTCTAAAATGCTATGTGAGTAACTTTTATCTTTACGAGGACCTAGTCTTAACTTTAAGGGGAGATTCTAAGGAAACGTCACAATTCTAAGAATTTTCTTAGAATTTTGTCACTAGGAGCAACTCTTGGTGCTAGGAACATTTGTGAAAACAGCCCTCGGTCTCCTCAGGCAGTTCATTCCAAAGTCGTGGAACTCTAACTGCAAAGGCCTTTGTGAATTAATCAAGACCTCGGAACGAGGATCTCAGGGTGCAAGAAGGAACATAGGGCAATGAAAAACGTGGTATATAACTTGGAGCAAGGCCTGTAAGGGCTTTCTCAGTAATCAATAAAATGTTAAAAAAGTATTAACATGACATATGTAAATTTGTCAGATTATAACTGTGCTTCTGTTAAATGTCCACTCATAGTCCATAAAAGATGAGTGTCAAAAGTGGAATGGAATAGTGGAATAGTGTCCATATAAATGTTTCCTTTGATTGCGTCTTCACCACATCCATCCTACATCCTACTAGGACAACTCACTTAGTTCCTTGTTGCTGGAAAGCTGGTTGCAAACCTTGTGTTGGCAACAGAGTCTTTGATCAATTGCCCTCCCTTTAGTGGTTTGGGCTATGGAGCCAGGGTTTGGGCCTCTGCTGTTCCAGGCCCAACCGGAAAAAGGAGGTGGGAGCTGCTGAAGCTCCAGGGCAAGAGGAGGAAGATCTGTGAAAGGGAGCAGAACAGATGCCTGTGACATCACAGAGTCACATGTCACTGTAAAAGGTCTTGTCCAATCAAGTTTTGGGACTTGAGTCTCACTGAGGTGTGAGGTGAGACCTCCTGTGGAGATGGGTGCCACCTAGCTCTCTTTGTTTGAAGACAAAGAGCATGCAGAGGAAAAAGCCTTGAAATCAGTGATGATTTTACCAAATGATCTGTGGTCCTGTGAATCCCAACACTACTACATTCATTACAGTCCCAACAAGAGCTGTACTACTGACAAAATGTCAATGTATGTTTACAAATACACATAACATTTTATAACAAACAAATCAGTATTTTGAGTTTCTGTTCAATTTCAATTTTAATCATAAAGCCCAAAATCAGAAATCACAATTTACCTCAGATGTAGTGGTGGCAGCTGCTGGTCTTTCAAACAGGGGAAGCTCACTTTAAGTTTACATAATAAAATTTGTCATATTGTAGCAAGGCAGTAACTTAGAAAAGGAACATTTAATTTAAGCCGTTTTTCAGCCACACTCATGCCATAAAACCATAGCAAAACACACCTCAAAAATTTTCAGACGGGTTTAAACACCTGAACTGATTTTCTCTCAAAATAAGTTTCTCTGAAAGGAGCAGCACCTTCACACTGGCCCAGGGAACAAACAGTGCTATATAGCAACATTTTCTGAAAATTCTCAAATATTACTGAAACACACATTTATATATGAATTCTGCCCTCCGCTCCTTTTGCAGAAAATGATCTGTGACCCTGTCATACCAACTGCACACACACAACACAACTACAGGTTTGTTAGTCAATGGACAAACGAACTAACGACACTAAACAGGGTACAAACTCAATAACACAATGTTTATGTCTTTATTTATAGTGTGTGTTGTGTGTGTACTGTACAAACGGTGAAAATGAGCTATATCGCTTATGGAAATAAGGAACTCCAGACGGCACTCTGTCAGAAGACTCCATTCGCAAATTTCCGCTTGGGACTGAGCTCGAAATGCGACGATGCAGGTGTGTATTTCAGAAGCACTGTCAATCACAAAGGGGTTCAGCCTTTTAGACAATTCCTCCAATCATCATGCATACACCGAGCGTCCTCTCCCACCTACCGCTCCATTAGGTCCCAGGGAAGCTGAGCCTCCCTGGAAGTGATAATTTTGTCACATTTATCCAAAGACCGTCTGGCTTTGCTGCATGATAAAAACCTGCTCAGTGCGGTCTCATAGGAATGCCTGGAGGCTCCTCGTCCAGCGTGCTGACACGAGAATGTATGACAGGGAGGTCGCATTTGAAAACTGGTGATAAACAGCTGACATTTGAACATCATAGTCATGATGTTAAATGCAACCTAGCGCACGTTTAATGCAATGTAAATTCTTATTTTAATGTAAATTCAATGCATATTTGACCATTTCTTCTATGAAATTTTATTTCATAGAAGAAATAATTAATTTGTTGTAATTTGTTGTCTCAGAGCAATTGCCCCTGCTCTGATGGTTTTACAGCATACAACATCCCTCTGTCCATGGACCCTCAGAGCAGATAAGGAAAAACTGTCCCCAAAAAAACATGATTGTGTTCACTGGCTTCCCGTAGTGAGCGGAACTGCAGAACTCCAGTGTATGTCTACACTGGGACAAAACTCATATTTTACCCTCAACAACAACCACAAATTTTTATATGACTCAGTGGGTGACATCACAGTAGCTACATCCATTATTTTTACAGTCTATGATTTTAACGCCAGGAAAAATATTAGGAACATCCCTAGTATAGACCCATGAAGCAGTCACCACTTTAAGTCATCACCTCTGACCCACTCTCAGTGTGTGCGGTGGTGTATTTTTCTGCAGAGACTCTGCCCTGTGTTGATACGCAGGTCAGGGTTTTTTTTAAAACCCGCACCAACCCAGTCCATAATGAGAACCAGTCTGCCCTGCCCAACCTGCAAACATATGCCGTAATCAATCATTATTGAATCCAATTTACACAGTATTCACAGACATTCCGGGGACATTCTCAGTCAGAGAGCTCCTAGCTTTGCCTAAAAGCTTTAAAATGGTAAATGGGCCTGCATTTTTATAGTGCCTTTCTAGTCATCCGACCACTCAAAGCGCTTTTTACACTACAGGTCACATTCACCCATTCACACACACATTCACCCATTCACCCCACACACGTGACTGAGACTACCATACAGGTACCACCTGCTACTCAGTTTTTGTTTAAACTCACTCTAGGGTTGTCACGATACTAAAATTTCAAACTCGATATCGATACCCAGGAAAATATTCAATACTCAATACCATTTTCGATACAGCAGCAAAAAATTAAGAGGCATGTCATTTTTTAAATAAAGATCAGAACAGTAACATCAATGATAACAACAAAAAATCCCCCCAAAATAAATAACAACCAGAAACAAGATCTGTCCATACAAATGTATTTATCTACAGCCCTGTTTATTTTCTGTGCTTCTGGTGAATTGGCACCATATTTTCGTTGCTGATCAAATAGAGTTGGTAGTTTAGGCTCAGGACGCTCCTGTTTCTACCTCACTGTGTGATCAGAGAACCAGGGGTTACAGGAAAAACCAAATGTTTTTTCAGCTTCAATCTGTGACTTTACAGTTAACATAACTTTTCAGACACACATAATTGTGTTGTCCTGTTAAACTAACATTGTCTATTAATGTTACAGACAGGCATGACTGATAAAGTTTTCTGCTTAGCTCCCACATTAACATTAGAAGTTATATTTTAGTTTGATGTAGGGATGCACATTTTACGATAGTCTGATTTTACTGTGGCCACTACCCAATTATATATATATCATAATGATATATTTAGGAAAAGATGCTATCTGTTGCCTCTTTAAGAAACTCTTAAGCGAGAGAGTATCGCTCCAAAAAGCTATTTCGGACGTTTTGGAGTGTTACATTTGCCTACCAAGTTTTATACATGTAGGTAAAACCAGCTTCTGGGGCTGTTCTGTCGAAAAATTTTAGGGGGCTCTCCTGAGCCAATTTTTTGCACCTGAGCACAAGACCCATAAAATATTTAATTTTTCACCAGTTCATATATGTGTGCAAAGTTTCATGAGTTTCTGAATATCTTTAGCCCTCCAAAAATTCCCTCAAAGACTACAAATAAAAATTCATAAATATTAATAAACATAACGATTTCAAAAGGGTCCTCGCACCGGGTGCTCAGGCCCTAATAAACATAGCGATTTCAATAGGATCCTCGCACCGTGTGCTGGGGCCCTAACAACAGTCCAAACAAAAAACACATAAACAACAAAGCGAAATACCAAATATGAGTAGAACTGGGGTTTGCTTTAACTTTGACTAGCGAGTGTGTTTACCAGCATTAACCAACAGTCCTGCCTAGCATATTTTTGAGCTTAAGACTCCTGAAAACAGTTACAGTCTCTTCCTCTGCAGTTATCTTGCCCCAGACTTGGCCCCTTTACATTTACAATGAACCACTAACTGCTCTGCTCTGGAAGCCTGGTACACCGAGTGAATGCAGAAGCTTAATGGGAGTTGGAGGCCACTTTGTGAGGTGTAGAAATTAGAAAAATATGGCCTCCTCTGCCCTGGTTTCCTCAGTCTGCTCCCCACAGTGCTGTCACTCAATATACTGTAAGGTCAATGCAAACTTTCACACAACATAAACACAAATACATGCATTCACATCTACATTCTCTATCAACCCTGTCTCCAAGACATTACGTTTTCATGTTACTAAACTGCTTTCTTTATTACATTGTTGTGGCAATGTAATCACTCCCAGGATTATTTTCCGAGACAAGTAAGTGAGTCTAAATGACCCATGTGTTAATCAGACAGCCTAATGCAAACAGCACACTCAAGCAGAAGTGCCCCAGCCACCTCTGCACACTGTTGTAGGGATTGTAAATATATACAATAAGCAAATGTAAGAGTGTTTTGTAAATGAAAACATCACATCGCTGTCCTGAAGGAAAGTTCAATGAGACATTTCCCGCTTTAGGACAGTGCCATTGATGATACCCATGTGTTAATAGTGTATCTGCTAGATAAATTAGTTGTAGTCAAAATGGGGCACAGACTTGACTTTACACTTCAGCTACTTGAGGCCTGAAAAGCCCACAGAAGTAGTTGGGTTAAACAAAATGAGGGCTTAAGTCCTGATATCTCATCTATACTAGCTGCTGTTCCACTAACTTCAACTCATTACCATCTTTCACTGAAGTTTTCTTTCATTGGTCTTTTGTGAGTTAAATGGTTGTTTTCTAAAGCACTTGTTAGTAGAACTGCAACACTTTGTGATTTTAATAAGATATATCTTATCATTCAAAAAACAAACAAACAAAAAACTAAACTCAAAATACTTCCTAGTGTGGCAGTGTATGTATCATCAGTAATGCTGTCCAAAACAAACAATCAAAAACCTAAGCCATATTTGCATTCTCAATAGTTTACCAATCAATTAGTTTTATAGTCTGTGGCTGCCAATATTAACACGTATTTACTGTATTTCACTCAATAACAATAGTGCTTACATATAATAATAACAAACAATGCTCACAACACAAAACAAAATAAACGAAGTCTCAAATGATTGCATGAAATTAAATACAAATGATTTAATGAATTATCAATGTAAGTTGAAATTCCATTTTCCATTTGTGGCTGAAATTCAAAATGTGAAAAATCTATTCTAGTGTACTGCTCAGCATGAAAATGCAATAACAATAACAGTGATACTGAATGTGAAAAATGAAAAAGACTTCATTTTTAAACAGTATACAACTGGAACATAAACAAAAACATTGCAAACTGTACTTTTTACATTTGAATTATGTCTTGACTGTAGCACATTCAAAAGACAGTATTAAATGACAGTAATCTGATCACAGTCAAGCTGACTTATGTTGACCTTGTGAGAAATGCTGTCTTTAATGGCTCACTAACATAACCTGTCTGACAAATGGAGTGAATCAAAAAACACAGTGTATAGCATGAGCATGTTTTTTGCACATTTTAATTTAATAGTAATCTGCTAACATCACTGTGATTTAGATTTTTTTTTTAAATTCTGGAACAGAAGTAGGGATATCTGTGCTGATGGGGTTATAGGTGCAGCTCTTTTTGTTAGAAATGAATCTCCACTCTGCTTTATTTCTGTTAGTTTGAAGAATGTGTCTTTCAGTTCTGTTGCCTCAGGTTGGACCATACAGAGCTCTAGCTGCACAGCTCTCTGCTTCAAACTTACTAAAGACATCTCCAGTTGTGAGTGGGGTCTGCCAGTATCAACCAAATAAATTCCTGGAAGTATGCATGAATAACATAACGTGGGTTAAGGGAAATGTGTGCCTCAGGGTGCAGTCCTACAATTGATTCTGCATGAGACTTCTGAATGATGAGAGAACTTAGCTTTGGAATCTTTGATTATTTTGAGGCAGTCATAGATTATACTTAAGAACTGAAGTACTCATGGAAGGTCTGTAGGTCATAGGTACATTTTTAGTTGTTTGATCTACATTTTGTTTAACCACAGCCTTTATGCTTATTTAAGTTCAGCATGCTTCAAACAGTTAATGCTTGTTGAATACAGCATCTGAAACCCCAGTTGGGCTCAGGCTCCATCCAACAATTCTGATTTTCAAAACAGCCAATCTGACTATCATGCCCACTTTATGCATTAATTGGCCAGGTTCCAGGAGAAATGAAAGTCAGTAACGTTTTAAGTTCCCTTATCATGCAACACCCGGAATACTTTCTAAGACTATATTTTTGGCCCCCCTTTATGACAGCAGGCTTAAGACATGTTCAGACAACAGTTTTTATACATTTTTCCATTTACAAGTAAAACAGCTAAGCAAATGTTACATATTTTCTCTTAATGATCCCTGCTTATATCCACGGCTGTTGCAAGGGCCCGAGCTGTCAGGTATGAAGGGTTGCAGGTTGTTTTTCAAAAATAGGCTCTTTTAACTAAAAATTAAACAAAAAGTTTACAAAATTGGCAACAAAGTTCTGGACCCATCAACTTAACACTTAGCTTTAAACTGAACAGACTAAACTGACCGAATGAACACAAATCTGACCTGACAAACTTCCTCTTCTTCCTAGGTTTTTAAAGGCGGTTTGCATCCAGAATGTTGCATCACTGCCAACTACTGGATTTAAACTAAAATCTCCTCTTACTAATAACAAAATACTAATAATCAGAACCAAGGCTGTAGCTATGGAGTCAGCATTGGGGGGGACCAAATCTGCCCTTGCTCAGATAGCCTACAAACCATTTCTGATCTGAATGACAATAATTCTTATATCAAGAAACACTGACTCATTTTTTTGTACTAACGCTACCGTACGGTATAACTAACGTTACTTCTATAATCCGACTGACAGGGTAACCCTACTCATTTTCTCACTGCTCTTAAACTTACTTTGCTTCTTTTCTGAGACTGGCCAAAAAAAGCCAAATGTCTCTGCCCCCCTCCCTCTTGCTCATGACGACTTACTGTGAAATTACACATGCAGCACTAACATTATGAGAGACACTTCCAATTTCAAACTACATGCAGGCTTTTTGTTAGCTAGCTAGCTAGTTAGATAGCCAGCCAGCTAGCTATTATAACATGGTTACATTTGGTGCAACATTGCAAAACAATAACCATTCACGACATCAAAATTTCAAAACACTTTACAAAATCACAATAAACAGTTACAATATAGCCTACGCAACGCTCATATTCTCGTTTTCCACTTTTATTCAGTAATGAATAGAGAGACAAATTTACATTGCCTGCCTGGAACGTTATCTATACAGCAGTCTGGCAACAATGTTGATGGCAACCATAGCAACCAGCCTTGGCATTTTGCTATGGCAACTCCACTTGGACAAACCACACGCAGAACTGCAATACTTGAACCGATAGTAATAATAACGGAGACTTTTTATGTTTAGTTATAATTATGATGATTACATTATTTCGGATGGTCATATGTGGTTGCCTATCGTAGAATAGCAATGAAAAAAAAACCTTTTTTGTTGTTGTTTTTCAGTTTCAGTTAAATCAGTCAATCAATTTTATTTATAAAGCCCAATATCACAAATCACAATTTGCCTCACGGGGCTTTACAGCATATGACATCCCTTTGTCCTTAGGACCCTTGCAGCAGATAAGGAAAAACTCCCCCCAAAAAACCCTTTAACAGGGGGAAAAAATGGTAGAAACTTCAGCAAGAGCAACTGAGGAGGGATCCCTCTTCCAGGACGGACAGACGTGCAATAGATGTCATACAGAACAGATCAACATAATAAATTAACAGTAATCCATATGACACAATGAGACAGAAAGAGAGAAAGAGAGAGAGAGAGAGATGCAAGACAGACAGTAACGGTGATAGCTTACAACAACATTAATGAAAGTAATATCAATCAATCAATCAATCAATCAATTTTATTTATAAAGCCCAATATCACAAATCACAATTTGCCTCACAGGGCTTTACAGCATACAACATCCCTCTGTCCTTATGACCCTCGCAGCGGATAAGGAAAAACTCCCCAAAAAAAACCCTTTAACAGAGAAAAAAAAAACGGTAGAAACCTCAGGAAGAGCAACTGAGGAGGGATCCCTCTTCCAGGACGGACAGACGAGCAATAGATGTCGTACAGAACAGATCAACATGATAAATTAACAGTAATCTGTATGACACAATGAGACAGACAGAGAGAGAGAGAGAGAGAGAGAGAGAGAGAGAGAGAGAGAGAGAGAGAGAGAGACGCAGGTAATGACAGTAGCTTACAACAACATTATTGAAAGTAATAATATTATAGTTATAGTTCTGGCTACTGTGGTACAATATGTTGAAAGTATGTATTTCTCCGTCAGTATGTAGAAAGAAGGAGAGAAGGTGCCCGGTGTATTATAGGAGGTCCCCCGGCAGACTAGGCCTAAGTCAGCCTAACTAGGGGCTGGTACAAGGCAAGCCTGAGCCAGCCCTAACTATAAGCTTTATCAAAGAGGAATGTCTTAAGTCTAGTCTTAAATGTGGAGACGGTGTCTGCCTCCCGGACCGCAACAGGAAGATGATTCCACAGGAGAGGAGCCTGATAGCTGAAGGCTCTGGCTCCTGATCTGCTTTTGGAGACTTTAGGGACCACGAGTAACCCTGCATTCTCAGAGCGCAATGTTCTGGTGGGATAATATGGCACTATGAGCTCTCTAAGATATGACGGAGCCTGACCATTTAGAGCTTTATAAGTTAACAGTAGGATTTTAAATTCATTTATGGATTTTACAGGGAGCCAGTGCAGAGAAGCTAAAACAGGAGAAATATGATCTTGTTTCTTAGTTCTTGTTAGAACACGTCTGGTCCATGTTAGCCCCACTCTTCATGAAAACAATAACTGAGATAAAGCAAAAATCAAGATTTCCCACACATATGAATACAGCTGTAATCTCATTGCTCCCGAAGCCTAACAAAGATCCAACCTTACCATCAAATTACTGCCCCATCTCCTTAATCAGTGTTGACATAAAAATCATCAGTAAGGCTCTTGCTCAAAGGTTAGAAGTAGTCATCTCTCATATAATTCATTTTGATCAGACTGGTTTCGTTAAAGGTAGATTTACATCCAATAATACACGTAGACTTTTCAACCTAATCCACTATTCATCACTTCAGCAGGAAGATACCATCATAACCACATTAGATGCAGAGAAAGCTTTCGACAAGGTAAACTGGGTTTTTCTGTTCTCCACATTACAAAAATTTGGCTTTGGGGAATCGTTCATTAACTGGATGCAGACTTTGTACACTGCACCTTCTGCCACGGTCACCACCAATGGAATCACATCACAAAGCTTCACACTGCACAGGGGGACTAAGCAGGGATGCCCACTCTCTCCCTTTCTATTCACCATCTTCATTGAACCGTTAGCAGCAGCAATCCATCAGAACACTCGCATCAAAGGAATTCAAACACCTCAGACACAGCACAAGATTAGTTTATATGCTGATGACATCTTACTTTTCCTACAAAACCCTCAATCATCCTTGCAAGAAACAATAAAACTCATCGAATCATTCTCTAAGATCTCTGATTATTCAATAAACTGGAACAAATCCTCTATTTTACCATTACACAACACCAAATGGAATGCGGCAACCCATTCATCACCTGTCCCTTTATGCATGGGTCACATCTCATACTTAGGCATCAACATTTCCTCCAGGCTGCCAGAGCTGGACTCAATTTCACTTCACATGGGCAGAAAAGGGCATCACACATCTTAAACACATCTTCTATAGTAACACCCTGGTCTCAAACAAATGGGAACAAGACCTCTCAATTGCTCTTGATGCTGACTCCTGGACGCAAATCTGCAAAATCTTGTATTTCATGACAAAAAATTCCAACCTCCAGCTCATCCAGTATAAAATACTTCACAGAACTCACTACACTGGGCAAAAAATGTTTAGAATGGGTTTCATATCTGACATATGCGCACACTGTTCACAAAATTGCTCTGATACATATATTCATGCCACCTGGCACTGCACACCTATCAAAAACTTTTGGAAAGAGGTCATAGAATCACTGTCTCACTTCATGGGCTGCCGCATTCCATTATCCCCATCACTCTGTCTACTAGGAGACTTGTCAACATTCAGCCTGGACCAAACGCGCAATAGATTTCTCCTTGTAGTCCTAAATATCACCAAGAAAACTATACTAGTGAACTGGAAATCAAGAAACGCCATCCATTTGGCTCTCTGGAAAAATTACTCACGGGCTACATCTCTCTGGAAAATCTCTCATCTCCTCACAATAACACAATAGATCCTCAGTCCTACAGGTCAACCTTCATTGATTTCTTACTTAGTTAATTTCAGCCATCATACCTGCCAGCCAATCACTGGTATCAACATATATATGTCTACTTATTTTATTTATTATTACTATATTAATAAAATAGTAACTTATATCTCTAACAACAGCAACAGTAATAATGTATTTATTTTGATTTTTTCTGTCTCTTTCCTCCCCCTCTCCATCTCTCTCTCTCTCTCTCTCTCTCTCTCTTCACCTTTCCTTTTACTCCCCCCTAACTCATTCATCAACAATTACACACACACACACACACACACACACACACACACACACACACACACACACACACACACACACCTACCCTTGTGGTGAGGGGAAAGATTCGGTGGGATGGGCGTGCCAGTGGGTACGTGCAGGGCCCTGTGGCTCTAGGGCGGGTGGTGTGCTGGCAGGCCAGGGAGCCCATAAGGGCAGAAAGAGAAAAAAAAGGAAAAGAAAAAAAAAGAAAGAGAGGAGGAAAGAAAAAAAAAATGTTTGTGGTGTGGTGCTCTGTGGCGGCCAGGCTAGGCCCTGGAGGCTCATTCCTCCGGGGTCTGGGAGCTGGCTACCACTTCACCCAGTGGGATGCATGAGGCGGGCAGACCCCCCGGAACACTGCCCGCTAACACCACGCCAACACTATAACTGCTCGTTATAACTGAGCAAAGGCAAAATAACAAAACAAAACAACAACAACAAAAAAAATTAAAAATAAATAAATAAATCAATTATTTAACAAAAATAAAAACTCCTTTGCATCTTCCTGGCCTCTGGCCCATGCATGGTCCTGGGCTGCGGGGCCCTGTACTAGTGTCTGCTGGCATGCCCTCCCGGTGAAGGCAACCCCCATTTTATTATATATATTTATTATATTATTGACTATATTTATTATATTATTATTAGGGCTGACCCAAAAAGTTCGAAGCTTTGAAGCTTCGAATTTCGATGGCACGGGATTCGATTGTGAAAAAAAAAAAAATCGAAGCTTCAGCGCTTTTTTCATGTTTTTTTGGGGGAGGCCTGAAACACAACACTAACCCCCACCAGTCTGATACTGACAACGAGCGCACTCAGACCTGGCAGACATGTCCAAGAGGTCATCAGATGTGTGGTTGCACTTTAAAATATGCCCCCAAAACCTTCAGAAAGCAGAGTGCCAGATTTGCCAAAAGCAATTGGCATATCACAACTCAACAACAAATTTGGGAAATCACTTGAAAAACGTAAGTAGTAACTAGTAGGCCTAAAGCCTGATTTATGGTCCTGCGGCGTACCTAGGAAGTACCTACGTTGTTGCCGTGATGCCGTCGTGAACCCTTCGAACTTCTCCGTCACTCCATTTTGTCATGGTGCAGTTCACCGCCAGAGCGGAAGGAGGCTGCGTTCCTTTCCTGAGCGGTTATCGTCGTCTCTAGTTGATTCTTTGTTTAGCTTCCGGCTTTTCCAGTCACAGAGAAATGAACGCGGAGCACAGACAGATGGCTCCATCCGTATCCGTATCCGTATTGAATGTTGAGCATAAATGGGCCTTAATACTGCAACATCTACATCGCAACAGAAGATGTTTAAAAATGGCACAATCTGGAAATACGGAACCGGAAATGCGTTGCTACCAAGCAAACCAATCACAACCCTCTCAGCCGCCTCGACATGTAGTTTGACGGACTTGGGGCTCATCCTACTCTCCAATGTGCTATGTCTGAGCTCAGTCCTGCGTGTTCTTTAATGAAGCAATAGGTGAAGATATTCGGTCTCAGTTAATGTAGTTTATTAAGCAGTAAAGGAATAAAATTACAGAGCTCTGGGTCTCAACTTCACGTCCCTGACGAACAACAAAGGTGTGTCAGTTCACGAAGTCTGACCTCCTGTCCTTTCCCTGACCCAGTATATTTGAGCGTAACAGAGTGTCATTGTGCACGCAAGGCATTGTCCTCTTCTCACTGGCAGTTCCACTTCCTCCTTCACCACACCACGCCCCTGCCTCGTGTTAATCTGACTCCTTCCTGCTGGCGGTGGGGGTGTGGTTCCTGTTTTGAAAGACGAGAACAACACAACTCCCTACACGTGCTGTACCTTACTATCTGTACATCACTTTCTATTCTTTTTACCATATATGAAACTAATTATCTAAGCATTGCGGTATGTGCTCCTCAGACTTCATGTCTCTTCCTCTCCTGTACTTCTCCACTTCTGCAAAGCAAACACATTCAGATCAGCTGAAATCATCTCAGTATTCTCATTGTTCACACATCTAAAACTTATATAGTGAAACACAACTGATAGTAAAACACATAAAATCATTCTATTCCCAACAAGTTACATTTTTGGGGAGGTGCACGTCAGGCTATGCCGGGGGCTACGGCAAGCCTTCTGCATAAGCACGTACCCTACGACGTAGCGACATCGTTGATTTAACGCAGGACCATAAATCAGGCTTAATAGTATGGTTGTAGTACATGAGCCGCACTTGGCTATAATAGCCTATATATCATGTAATTAAAAAAGAAAAAATCTCCGACAAGGAAATAGAAAGCCCGACACACAATGGAGACCTGCTATTATCCTGCTTGAACACAGACGACTAAATTCTTTCAACAATGTGACTCAAAATAATGATAAAATAGATGTTATTTATGTAAAATATGCATTTTCTAGTTCCACCGGTCCGCTCTGAGTCTGGTGTCAGAGACACTTCTGATGCTCTGAGTTGCGCATCTGTTTGATTGTGCTGCAGTATGCGCCAAGGGTTTTAATTTAGTGTTCAATCCAAAGTTAAACACTACTTATCACCGACCATTAGTGTTTTTTCATTTGTGAATATTTTTATCTTAATTCTAGTGTTGGAAGAAACTACATTTTCGCCATAATTATTATTTTTTTTTACTTTTTTTTTCACAGCACTTTTTTGTCTTTATGTTCTGTATGTTCTTCAAGTTTATGTTCTTGTCTTATGTGTCCTGGGGTTAATGAAAAAAAAAATACATGTGCTCCTGCATTCTGAATTAGCTGGAGAGTTTTTAAAGACTTAGTAGAGCTACCTGATAATCGGACGTTACAGTTATCCAGCCTATAGGTAAGAAAAGCGTGGACCAATTTTTCTGCATCTTTTCGGGTCAGGATATTTTCACAATATTACGCAGATGAAAAAATGCAGTCCGTGAGGTTTGTTTTAAATGAGAATGAAAGGACAAATCTTGATCAAATGTTACTCCGAGGTTTGTTACGGTAGTGCTAGAGGCCACAGCAATGCCATCTAGAGAAACTATGTCATCTGAGTTGTTTGGGGCCAAGAACAATAACTTCAGTTTTGTCTTGAATTTAACATAAGGCAGTTGGTGCTCATCCAGGTTTTTATGTCTTTAAGGCAGTTATGAAGTTTAGTTAATTGATTAGTTTCTTCTGGCTTCATCATTAAGTACAATTGTGTATCATCTGCGTAACAATGGAAATTTGCAGAGTGATTTCTAATGATGTTACCTAAAGGAAGCATAGAGTAAATAGGATTGGTTTGAGCACAGAACATTGAACTCCAAAACAAACTTTAGTATGTAAGGATGATTCATCATGAACGTGAACAAACTGAAAACGATCAGATAAATAAGATTTAAACCAGCTTAGTGCAGAACCTTTTAGGCCAATTAAATGTTCCAGTCTCTGTAGCAGAATTTGATGGTCAGTTGTGTCAAACGCCACACTAAGATCTAATAAAACAAGTAGAGAGATGAGTCCTTTGTCTGAAGCAATCAGAGGATCATTTGTAATTTTAACTAGTGCTGTCTCAGTGCTATGATGCACTCTAAATCCTGACTGAAATTCCTCAAATAAATTATTATGGAGAAAATCACACAGCTGGTCTGCGACTAGTTTCTCAAGGATCTTTGACACAAAGGGAAGATTAAATATTGGTCTATAGTTGGCTAACACCTCTGAATCCAGAGTGGGCTTTTTTTAAGGAGAGGTTTAATTACAGCTACCTAGACTGTGGTACATAGCCTGTTAATGAAGATATATTGACCATGTCTAATATATGAGTGTTAACTAAAGGTAAGACTTCCTTAAGTAGCCTAGTTGGGATGGGGTCTAAGAGACACGTTAATGATTTAGATGAGGAAATCATTGCGGTCAATTGTTGAAGAGAAATCGGGGAGAAGCAATCTAAATATATATTAGGTCTTACAACTGTGTTTGAGGGCAGATAGGTACTATCTGAGGACAGGAGGTCATGAATTTTGCCTCTAATAGTTAGAATTTTGTCATTAAAAGAGCTCATAAAATCATTACTGCTAAGGGCTGAAGGAATACAAGACTCAATAGAGCTGTGACTTTCAGTGAGCCTGGCTACAGTGCTGAAAAGAAACCTGGGGTTGTTCTTATTTCCTTCTATTAAAGATGAGTAATAATTTGCTCTGGCATTGCGGAGGCCCCTCTTATACGTTTTGAGACTGTCTGCCCAGACTAAATGAGATTCTTCCAGTTTGGTTAATCACCAATTCCTTTCAAATTTTCACGATATTTGTTTTAACTTACGGGTTTGAGAGTTATACCAAGGAGCAAACTTTCTTTGCTTTGTTAACTTCTTTTTAAGAGGTGCGACGGAGTCAAGTGTTGTTTGCAGCGAGCCTACAGCGCTATCGACAAGATGATTAATTCGAGAGAGGTTAAAGTCGGTACGGGAAACCTCTGTTACTGAAGGACATGGTATTGAATTTACCGAAGGAGGAATCATTTCCTTAAATTTTGCGACAGCAGTATCTGATAAACATCTAGTATAGTAACTGTTGCTGAGTGGCAATCGAGTAAAAAGAATTCAAAAGTAATCAAATAATGATCTGATAGCGAGGGATTCTATGGAAAGACTGTGAGGTTATCAATTTCAATTCTATATGTCAGAACTAGATCGAGGGTATGGTTAAAACAGTAAGTGGGTTTATGTACACCCTGACTGAAGCCAATGGAGTCTAATAATGAGATAAACGCGGTAGCCAGGGAGTCATTATCAACGTCAACATGAATGTTAAAATCGCCTACAATAATAAATTTATCTGATTTAAGAACTAAACTGGATAAAAACTCTGAGAATTCAGATACAAATTCAGAATATGGGCCAGGGGCATGGCAAACTATAACAAATAAAAGTGGCTGCGAGGTTTCCCAGGTCAGATGTAAAAGACTAAGAACAAGGCTTTCAAATGAATTATAATCTAGTTATAATATATTCATCTTGACACAGCCAGGTTTCAGTGAGGCTGAGTAAATCAATATGATTATCTGATATTAATTTGTTTACTAACACTGTTGACATGTTAGAGACCTGATATTTAACAGTCCACATTTAATTCTCCTGTTTTGTCTTTCTATCACAGAAGAGGTTTTAATTTTTATGAGGTTGCTATGCACAATTCCTCTTTGTTTAATTTTAGATTTAGATAATTTGGTGGTCCGGGGACAGACACCATTTGTATAAAATTATGGGTGGGTAACTGCACTCAGAGAAGCGTGTAGGACTGCGACTCTGAGTCCTGGTCTCAACTCTGGGTTGTCAGGGTTTTGAATTACTAATAAACTTGGCCAGGTTTCTAGATATGAGAGCAGCTCCATCCAAAGTGGGATGAATGCCGTCTCTCCTAATAAGACCAGGTTTTCCCGAGAAATTTTGCCAATGATAACAAACCCACATCGTTTGCTGGACACCACCTGGACAGCCAGCGATTAAATGATGACATGTGGCTAAACATGTCATCAGTGGTCAGATTTGGGAGGGGTCCAGAGAAAACTACGGAGTCGACATAGTTTTTGCGTATTCACACACCGAGGCAACATTAATTCTAGTGACCACCAATTGGCATAACTGGGTGTCATTGCTGCCAACGTGAATAACGATCTTACTGAATCTACGTTTAGCCTTAGACAGCAGTTTTAAATTTGATCCAATGTTGCCCACTCTGGCCCCAGGGATACATTTGACTGTGGCTGCTGGTGTTGCTAACTTCACGTTTCTCAGAATAGAGCTGCCAATGATCAGAGTTTTCTCCTCAGCGGGTGTGTCGCAGAGTGGGGAAAAGCGGTTAGAAACATGAACAGGCTGGTGGTGAACTATGGGCTTCGGCTTGGAGCTACACTGGACTTGATAATGGCGGACAGGTACGGATGGCGGACAGGTAGCGAGGCAGGAGCTACAGGTGCCGTCTCCGCTGTTCCTCAGTCAAACAATAAGCCCGGTTTTTGTTTTAAAATCAGTACTACACAAAGGGTAATGATCGCTGACTTGATTCAGGAAGTCATAGTCCTAAGTTATATCGTTACCCTCCTGATTTTGTCTGTACGTTGTTGTTGGGCAACAACAAACCTACAGCAACAGAAAGAAAACAATGTTTTTACCTGTGATCCATGGAGTCAGTTCATCTCCTACTCCACGATATTGAACGATGGAAAAGCGACTGCTCCTATAAAGCGGCTACGATCCACGGAGAGAGAAAAGCCATCTAAACAGCTAAGGAGATCAGTCAGCTACCTCATTATCACACTCCTGCTTGCTGGCGATGTCCACCAAAACCCTGGACCTAACTTCAGCTGCAATGGTGACCCACGGTGCGCTATTGCGTCCATCAGACAAGGTACTGTTGATCCTACAGGTAACTCTGAGTTGCCCCAGCGAAGTGACAATAATCCACCGTCTTCTAAACTGTCTGTCACACTGACAAATGTGACTGGAGTGCTCCCGGCTATCTCCAACGTGTGTAGTAAATTCCCCGTTCACAAACAGCGTAACTTTGTGCTTTTTCAAACAACCAACCATGCGAAAGTTCTATGGGACCCGCACACAAAGCCTAAGGGGCTACTCAGGGCACATTTAAGCATACGAAGTGTCGCTTCAAAAATGGATCAACTCGAAAAACAACTCATGGATTCAAATCTCGATTTCCTTTGTTTATCAGAATCATGGCTGACGGACTCATCACCTGACACAGCATATATTGTACCAGGGTATAATATTTTTAGAAAAGAGAGAAAGTCTGGCAAAGGAGTTGGTCTATTGATGTATGTCAAAAACTACATTAATTGTAAGGAAATTGAACTGAACTTTATGGATATGGAATGTATGGCAGTACAAATGATCTTATCTACCAACATGTCATTTACTGTTACTTGTATATATAGACCACCTTCATCAAATAGTATGTTTTATGAATACTTGAGAAACACTTTGAAAGAATTTGACAAGAAAAAAGAACTAATTCTGCTTGGAGATTTCAATATAAACTGGACTGAGAAATCTAAAAGGAAAAAATTCAAAGACATTACAAACCAATTTGATCTTACACAATTAATCCAAGGCTCCACCAGAATCACCCCATCATCTCAAACACAGATCGATCTAATATTTAGTAACAAGCCAGAGAGAATAACTAAAACATTTAATTTTCTGACCGGGCTATCAGATAACAATCTGACACTGATATCAAGGAAGCTAACAAAACAAAGGTTTATGTATCGACAGGAAAGTAAAAAGGTTTTTAACATCATACCAAAGAGGCTTATCAATGAATTTTAAAGCCAATTCCAACAACTCTCCTGGAGTGAGTTCCTTTCCACAGATAACCTTGATGATGCTTCTAAGAGCTTAATGACCATGATTGACAAAGTTAAAAGTGAATTCAGTAAAAATATTACTTACTCCAGAAAAAAGCAAAATTTGCTCTGGCTAAATGAACAAGTGTGGGCTTTAATGAAGCAGAGGGATTATGCATTAAAAACTGCAGTTAAGTCTGGGTTAGCCCACGATAGGAGAACTTTTCAACAGTTACGTAATAAAGTTGTAAGGGAATTGAGAAAGTCTAAAGCAAATTTCTTAATATTATTAATGATTCCAAAGGAAACAGCAGACAAACTTGGAAAAACGTTAACATGGTCTTAAAAAAGGATAATAACAATAGAGACAAAGGGTTTGAACTACAAGTGCAGGGCACCTTAACTCAAGATAAAGCCAAAATCTCTTCTGTGTTTAATACTTATTTTATTGATTCTGTTCAAGACTTAGCGAAAAACTTTGGCCCCAGAGAGAAGAACATTACACCACCAAATGATAATCTCCCACTTTTTAACATATCTGAAGTGACAGAACCATCTGTAGTTAAAACCACAAGCCAGTTTAAGAACTCTAAGGCTAAAGATGTTTTTGATTGTGACTGTGCATTTGTGAGGAAGTATAAAAACATCCTCTCCACTCCAATTACACATCTGGTCAATCTGTCTGTCAAACATGTTTTTTTCCCATGGCCTGGAAGTCAGCAGTGATAACTCCTGTGTTTAAGGCTGGTGATGTAACTGATGTTACCAACTACAGACCTATAAGTATACTTCCTGTTATCTCCAAAGTAACTGAAAGGATAGTGTGCGACCAGTTGATAGCCCATTTAAATCAAGGCCATTTTCCATTGCATTCTATGCAATTTGGGTTTAGGAAACATCACTCAACAGAGACAGCAAACTGCTATTTTATTGAGCAAATTAAATCCAGCCTTGATAATGGAGGTGTTGTTGGTGCTGTTTTCCTTGATTTTAAAAAAGCTTTTGACACTGTAAATCATAATGTTCTGTTGTCCAAGTTGTCAAACTTTAACTTTTCCTCTAAAGCTCTGACATGGATGGAGTCTTATTTAGACTCAAGAAAGCAGTGCACAAGAATTATTGATGTATGCTCTTCTTTTGTAAATAGCACCATTGGAGTCCCACAGGGATCAATTTTAGGACCGATTTTATTTAGTTTATATATTAATGACCTGCCTCTGATTTGCCCAGACGTCCATACCCAAATGTATGCAGACGATACAGTCATCTATACACATGCAAAAAATAGAGAACAGGCTGCATCAAAACTCACTGCAGTGCTACACAAAGTCTCAGACTGGCTAACTAGCAACTGTCTGTCTCTCAATGTAAGTAAAACTGTTGGCATGTATTTCTCCAACAAGAGAAATGCACAGCAACAACCTGATATCCTTTGCAAAGGAGAGGTGATTAAAATTGTTGACAACTTTAAATACCTGGGCATAATCATTGATTCTAACCTAACTTTTAAAAAGCATATTAGAATGATATCCAAAAATGTCAGAACTAGTTTAATTAATTTTAGACATATTAGACATCAATTACCCATACATGCTGCTAAATTATTTATGCATTCAATGATCCTTTCACACCTATCCTATTGTGCTACAAGCTGGTCCC